>NC_064859.1:96765672-96893172 GCF_024139225.1 Suncus etruscus
GGGCCCAAAATGTGCCTCCACATTTGACATTTGTTTTCATTTGAAATTTATGTATTATTCTTTATTGATGATCACTTAGCATTTGTGTCATTAATCATTTTCTAGCCTTGACTTTTGAACTTGCATTTACCCTGACTGTTAAGAAGCTAAACAGCAGAAAGTTGAGTTGACTTGTTTTATACATATTACCACTCAGTGTATCTTGGTTGGTTATTAAAGCACTGGATATTAGTAAGACTATGAGATTGATTATATCATTTGGTACCATAATATTGTTTTTATTTTGTACCGGCATTTTCAGCTCTCATTAAATTTTTAGATTACTTTCTCTGTAAGGCGAGCCCTGAATTATTCCAAGTAAGTTTTGGAATGCTTATTGTCACTTTTGCCATCAGTAGCAAATGAAGAACAAAGGCAAAATTGAGGGTATTTTTTCTTCAGAGCTGACAACACTACTTTTGAGAAAATAGACTTATGTATATGAGGCTGAAATGTTGGATGAGTTGAATACAGAAAGAGAAGTTATGACGTATGGCTGCCATTAGTGACATTTAGCTGAACTTGAGTCAAATGATGGAGACAAAAGTTGTATCAAAATGGGTATTAGAAGAAGTTGGGAAGTTTCCTGGGGACCAATAATAGCTCATGTTGGAATTGATAGCATTGATGAGAAAAATCCTGGAGAGAATATGAGAAGCCAAATAAATGACAGGAGATATCAGATAAGGTAGTTCCTGAGAACACAGAAAAAGAATACAGAGTTAGATGTTACCAGTTGTTTCCTGTTTGACCTCCTCAGCATATCCTGTGTTGTCTACCTGTTTTCTCACTATGAATGAAATGATTATAATATTATAATAAATGATTATAATATAATAATATAAAGCTTTAAGAAAATGGAGTTCTCGCTTCAGCAGCACATATACTGAAATTGGAACGATACAGAGAAGATTAGCATGGCCTCTGCGCAAGGATGACATGCAAATTGGTGAAGCGTTCCATACTTAAAGAAAAAAAGAAAATGAATGGAACTATTGTGAAGCTACTCTTGACTGATGCTTGACTTTCATCCTTTCCTTTATGCTCAAACAGTCCAAGGTGGCTTTGCCAACACACAGTATAGTGCTGCCCTTAATTTAGGTCAGTTCATTGTCTTGCCCCACTTTTACAGATCACATTAAGCAGATCTAATCTTTGAGCTGATGTGTCCACTTCACCCTGTTACTTCTCCCATAACATGACAAGCATTCCACTTTCATTGTGTCACAATGGGACACACAAAATGTGCTCTGCAATAAGAAAAGCAAAATCATGGGCTCAGAGTAGTCAGTACTAAGCAGATCACCTATCTCTGTCTTTTTTGTCATAACCTTGAGATCAGGAGCTGAAGAGTTCAAGATATGCATTGAAGCAAATCACAGAACGGACAGAAGCTCAATACTCACAGCAGTGCCCTGTGGTGTTACACCCTCTCAGAATGGGATACATGACAGGATCATCAAACAGAGCATATGCTGATTATGGAAGATAGGCAGGAGATTCTTGGCCTGGTTTTCATATCCAGTCATAATCGAAAACTTTCTTGATTCTTATTTCTCCTAAAATGTTTCAGAAAATACTTCCGTGTATTCCAAAGCCAGTGGGCCTAAATAATGTCATATTTTCATAGTCAATCCTCTCCCATGAGACTTAGGCTGCTTGACCTTGCATTACTAGAAGTGGCCACTTTTGGCCCCTAAAAAGTATTTAAACTGGGGCTAGAGAGAGAGCATGGAGGTAAGGCATTTGCCTTTTATGCAGAAGGACGGTGGTTCAAAACCCGGCATAGCATAGTGTCCCCCATGCCTGCCAGGGGTGATTTCTGAGAACTGACGGGTGTCACCAAAAAAATAGTATTTGAACTGTCCCCCAAATCTAAGAAAATCTTGAGAAAGCTTAGAGGAATGTAACAAATGGGTCATGGAAATAATAAATGCTCTCAGATTTTTCTACAAATACAATGATCAACCACATTATTCAATAACATACTACTGTGATTGCACACACATCCAATTTTGAAGATTCTGCATACTTCCTCTCCTAGAAATCTGAGTCTTCATGGGTAAATCCCTGGTACATATTCCATGTCTCAGTGGGTTCCTTTTTGCTTGCTGATCTAGTTGTATAATAAGAATTCTGTGATCACTATGGCAAATATAGTTTTATCCCAAGAGTCTGATATATTTGCACTAACCTTGCAAACACATGGGACAGAGTGAGCTCCATGACTCTGTCTTCTTTCGAGGAAATCATACTGCCTTGTTTCTCTCTCCAGCTGGAACCTGTTGGCTATAAGACCCCATACATTCATTTGAGATATAGTCGAGATAGACTCAAGTGCCCCAGTAAGGTGAGTATAAGTCCAACATAGCTAGTCTGGAAGAAGCTTGGAGTTTTTAGAGGGATGTTCCCCACCTCTTCTGGCACAAATCAAACACCAGGAGACTTTATCTTCAACTCTTCAATTACCACTTACCACCTGCTTTCTCCTCATTGTCAAAACAGTTGTCAATTTCTTATGGCTGTGTAGCAGGGTAAGGTGGGCTAGAGAACATATAATCTCAATGAGGGTGAAGAGAGCCTCTCAGAGAGGAAGAGGGTTCACACAGGCAAGTACAGCCAAAAGGCCATGTAGGGACCCAAGCATCCTCTGTCCTACACACAAGAAGAGGAGGTCTCTCAGGGAAAAGAGTATACTAAGTAATTGGAATAATCAAAGAAAGAATATATAGGCTAATATGCAGGCTTTCTTTCTTTTTCCTGGGTCCTCTTTCATCTTCTATTACTGACAGTCCCTGGTTCTTTTTGTCGTTGGAAGAACCATTGATAAAAACCCACATTAAAATTCCTTACTAGGAAGAATCTTAATAGAGTGCTTTCTGGACAAAACACTATCACGAGGTTTGAACTGCAAGGTTCTCTTCTATCTTCCTTCCATCTTATATCATTGCCAGAAGTGACTAACTCCAGTCTCCAAGGCTGCTTGAAAACATTCCTTGGTACCTACAGCCTTTTAGGGAGTCCTAAGGGAGGACAAAATTTATCCATAACTGGACAGACCCTATACTTTTTTGACTGGATCTGACCCCCACAGGAGCCCATGATTTTTCCTCTGTTTTGACTTTTCTCCTTCTCCAATTCTGAGCCCATTACCTGTCTCTATTTACTGCCTCGTAGTATGTTGTCTGCCTTACACGTCTAGTAGGATTTTCCATAGACAATTACACTTAGCACAGTCACACCTGATTGGAGTCTGCTGTCTGTTCTTTCCCTTCCTCAGCCCTGACCAATCTCCTACTCTGAAATATGCCTGTGTGCTAACATCGGTTCTCTGAGAGGGAGAGTAGAGTCAGCCCCTTTGTGCTTCTTGTTTGGGAATAATTTAACAGGATACCCAATATTACCAGGGAAAAGAAAGCACAGTAGTGAGGAGTAGGAAATGAATATATATGAAGAGAAAGTCCTACATGCCTCATCTTCCAGGCTTTTTGGTGTGCGGTGTGAGGTCTCTAATCTTAATCCCCCACAATGCTCCCTGGGATCCCATGATATGTAGAGTTGATGTGAGATTACACTCACTGAGCTGGGCAAGAGAGGTGCCCAGAAAAGTAGGTCTACAGAAAAGTACTCTTTCAGGTTGGGGACCAGGCAGCTGTAGGTGGGATGATGGATGGTTTGTAGTGGTCCTAATAACTGTCTTTTCTTCTTACACAGGACCAGCCCTACTTCTTCACTGCGAAGCACCAATCTAAAAAATGGATCCTTTGGGTCCTGACTATTTTTATATGTATATTGCTGTTCCTTTTAGTTATTTTATTTACTATTAGGGTTTGTACAGAGCTTCGTTCACGTTCACTAAATTAGACTAAGGTAGAGGATATGGGTCATCTAAAGAGGCCTAGAGATGGTGCATAATATAGTTTCACTATGTCTAGTTTTAATGAACCTGGGCCCTTTAGTTGAGGCCTTGTGTGAAGGTTCTCTGCCCTACCCCAGACTCATTTCTTGCCAGTTTTCACCTCAGTTGCCCCTGACAACCAGATTTCAAATTTCCAAATCCAATGACAACAGAATTCCAAGGACTATCGCAATGTTTGTGTTCCTGGACTCAACCCATTTTGGAATATTTACTTAAAATAAAACTCTATGCTTTTCTCATCTTGAGTGTTTTTTTTATTTTTTAATGAGTGATTTTGGTTGAAGCTCTAAAACACCCTCTCAGAATGGGATACATGACAGGATCATCAACTGTTGACTACCGTAACCTGACAGTGGCCACTTTTGCAAAAACCTCTCTGCCATTTTCCAGTTCTACGTGCTGTTTGCTACAAAGCCCCTGGGCCAGCAGGAAACTAAAGTAATAAATAATTTCTTAGCCCAGGGGAAAAGAACACAGCCTGGAATGAAGTTAGATTCCCCTAGCCCACATTCTTGAGATAACAAGGTACCTTTTATTGTTTTGTGCAACATTGGGTTTTTACAAAGTTATTCCTTAAGAACTTTGTCCCACCATAAATCTGTTAAGGGCTTAGAAATGTGGCCAAACAGACTCTACCCAGGATCTAGCATGACTGCCCCCTGCCCCACTACCCACTTTCCATATTTGGGGAATGATGTTATGTTCCTTGTTTCAACCTACCTGTCCTGTGTTTATACCTTATTTGGAATAATGAGATGGTCTGTGCACTAAAAAGAGTGATTGACACTGCCTTTTGCCTGCCCCCTGTACCTTCTCTATATAAGAAGGTGCTGAACCACATTAAAAGCCTTTGAACGGAAATCCTATCTAGGGCCTTATTATTATTAACCTCTCTTAGATTTTTTCAAGGTGTGGCTGTGTGATCTGAGCTTTGCAAAATAAAGGTGCGGTTGTTCGTGAGCCTATCGTCCACTCTCCGTTGGCCGGGCCCCTTCGGGGGTGCTTACAGGACACCCGCATTTTGGCGCCCAATGTGGGGCAGGACACGACCACACTTGGATGATTAGCAGGCGGCGAGTCCGGAGCCTCTTCGTAAATCGCAGGTACCCCATCAGGGTCGCATAGATTAAGTTAGCCTTATCAAACTGCAGTATATTTATCGTCCCTAACACCTCCCCTGATTGGCTTTTGGGGTATCCCCATTGGATTCACTACCATGGGTGCTACGTTGAGTTCTGAACTTAAATTCATTCGAGAAATTCAATCTGAATTGAAACGCAGACATATAGAGGTTACCAAAAAAGATATTTGTAATTTCTTGATGTTTGTTCATGATGCTTGCCCTTGGTTCGTTATAACCTGCCCAGAAATCTAGTGTTCCCGGGCTCCCTCTCGCTCTGACTCTGTCTCTCAATTTCCTCCTTCTTCTGACCCTTCATCTTCACTTCTGCTGCTGTGCCCTCTGTGCAAAATCCTAAAAAGCCCACCACTTCCCTAACTAATGCCTCCAGCTCTTCCTTCACTGCAAAACTAAAAACTGCCCTTAAAGATTTCCCTGGTGCTTCTCATACCCTGCCAATGTCTCAGCTCTGTCCCTGCTCCACCAAAATCTTTACTCCCCTCACTACCCTCCCCTCCTTAGCCAGCAATTGCAACAGTACAAGGCCTTTAATTGAAAAAGCCTCAAATAGCTGTTTCAAGCCATACCCTCCTATGGCCCCCAAGCCCCTTACATGCTCTCCTGCTTAGAATCTATTGGGGGGCGGCACTGTCTCCCCCACTGAATTGCACAATATTGTCTGCACGGCACTTAAAGCTGAACTCTTTGTCTCTTGGGAAGCTAACTTTTTCCCCGCTGCAAAGCCCTTGCAGGCAGGCAGAGATTCTGATCTCTACACTCCTATAGCTGGCCTCACCCCTTTTCATACTTTAAAGGCACAGCACACACTTTCCAAGTCCCAGCTTGCCAACACAGCTCTTGCTGCCCTCCGTGCCTAGAAGTTGCTCCCCAGAGCCCGTGTTCCAACAGCTCCCCCACACGTGGCAACAAACTGTTGCTACCCTCCCCTGCCCTCCTGGCCAGGCGGCCGCTTCAGCAATCGGCGAGCAGGAAGAACCCCCCCCCCCAATCCCTTAGGGTAGTAATGCAACCCTAACTTCCCTTAGGTTTTTATGGTTGTCTCTCTGTTGTTACAAATGTTCCTTTCTCCTGAGTTAGGATGCCTGAGTTAAAATGTTTTTCTAAGATAAAGACCACAGTTGGTAAAATTGTGATGTTTTAAAAGTGTTCAAAAATGTTATAATAAGCTTTAATTTATGCAGAGGTAGTGTATATGTATATATACTCTATACCTGTTTTTAACACAGTAAGTTTCTGTGTAGTCTAAGTGCAAACAAAAATTTTGAAGAAAAAATATCACTTCTTTCTTAAAGTTAGTAAAATTTGGCTTAAGTTCAGAAAAATAGTGCTAGCCTGTGTGTGTCTTAGTGGCTACAAGTTTGATTGCTGTACTAAATATGGCAGAAAGTGGCAGGGGTAGAAGTAAAAAGATTCAGAAACTGTTCAGGTGGAATTTATAGTAACAATTATTTTCAAAATTTTGTTGTGTCTCATAAGATGCCTCAAATAATTGTGAAGTTTGTGAATTAAATTATGCGGCATACGTGTGCCTTTTCAAAAAGCATTTGTGTAATTAAGTTTTGTGCATTGGGTGTTGTAAAGTAATTATTAAAACGTTGAAAATTAGAAAACTTTCTAAATTCAGGTCTGTAAAGGTTAAATTCAGGTCTGTAAGGGTTAAAAAATTCCAGGAAGAAAAAAGCAACAGAAAGATAAGCGCAATAAACCCCCTTTGTTCATGCCTCTCAGAAATTTTAGAGCAAGGTCATATTTCTGTTACTTGTAATAACAGATTATCAGTAAAAGAAAAACCTTTTGGTGTTTTAAAATTTAAACGAACACACAAGTATTAAAATTTGAGTCTTTTATATTTCTATTAGAAAATTTATTTTAATTTTTAAGGTATTTAAAAAATTATGTAAAAAATAATGTGGTTAGCCTTTTTAAACAATATAGTTAATTTAATGCACAGTGAACACCTAGGTTTGCCGTATAGTACCCTTGGTTTTAATTTTGTGCTACAGCAATGGTTATTCTTTACCTCTGCATTAAAAAAAAAAAACTATCCTTTTAAGTGTATTCAGAAAATCAGCACATTATACAAATCTGTATATTTGTGTCAAGGTAAAAAAATCTAGTATTAATGAAAAATATACATATTTAATTTTATAAGTAATATTATAAAAGCAAATTAACTAGCATCAAATATAATTTTGGTCTTAAGCTCTAGGTGTGAAAATGCATCAAATGTCTTTAACTATATTTTATAATGTCTAAACATTCTGTTGATTTGGTATATAATATTTTTTACAAATTATTCACTTAAAGTCTTTGAAGTAAAAACAGTTGTTTGTTTTTTAAAGTCAGTTTTTTATACCTTTAATAATCATAGTTCATGCTCTTGTGTTTGATCATAAAAATTTTAACACTTTAGTACAGCGGTCTTACTATTCTACTGTAAAACCAAGTTATAAAAAACCTGTTCATTTACAGCAAATAATATCATACTTCAAAGTGGAGACTCCTTCTACAGTGCTCATTAACCATTTTACTTAACAATTTTTTTTAACTGCTAACATTTTACTTCATGCTTTAAACTTCAAGTTAAAATTGTTTTAAAAATGTTTTGTGTTAAATCTAAACCTTAAAATTTATTTTCAGTAAAGTTCCACTCCAGCTACGTTAAAAAAATTTTTTTACAAACATGCCGGCTAAATATTTCAAAAGCGCTTGTCAATTTTTCTAATGCGAGTTTTGTTTCAATTCTTTTGTCTGTTCATGTTTGTGTTGTGCTGAATAAATATGGCCACAATGTTGTGTTTCGTGTTGTTTTGTTCTATTTATTTATTTTTGCATTTCATAATAAATACAATTTTTAAAGCCTTATCCATTTTTAAAAATTTCAATTAATTTTTTTAACCTGGCTCAGTCTGGTCATCATGTGTTAAGCTAGCTTGTCCTTCTAACAGCATGGCAAAAAGTGTAGGGGATGGTAAACCCCAAATTTCTCAATGGCCATCGGGAATAACTTTTCCCTGGAAAATTTCTGAACTTTGCAATCACCCAGCTTTCCTGCTATGTGTAAGTTAAGGCCTATAGAATATAAATTTGTGGCTAAAAAATAGCATCTAGCTTTAAAATAATAACTAATAAGTTTAAGAAAAATCATTTAGGTTCAGTTTAAAAGTTTTTAAAAAATTGGCGATTGTTAATTACAAAATTGTTTAAATGCTAAAGTCTAATAGAAGTCAGAAGGCATTCCCTTGGCATTCAAAAATAACCATTTTGCCTCCTGCCAAGCTGTTTTCTTATAAACCTCCTGCAGCCTCCCGCAGTCCTGTCTTCATCCACTTCAAAAAAGCCTGTCACCCCTCCTGTTAGCCTGCCATTCCTGCGAACCTGTTTCTAAATAACTCCACCTTTAACAATGCTGAATTTAACTCTGCCTGGCTGCCCTGAATGCCCACCACTGCCACTAACAACCTCCGTCCCAATTTCTTTGCTGCACTTGACTCTCCCTTGCAAAACGATAACAACACCTCTGGTTCCTTCCCTTCCCCCTTTGCCGGTAACATAGCCAACTCCCCTCCCACTCATCCCACTCCGCCCCCTAACCCATCCTGGAAGTAGCCCTTTGTGCCCTCGCCATGGGTGCTGAGAAAAAGTGAGCCACCCCCAATCAATTTCTGCCACGAGCTGGCCCATTCACACATTCCCCAGAACACACTGGCTATGTCACCTCAACCACTCCCATGCCCCAAGCTCTTCAAAACTCTGCCTGCTTCCCCACCCTTTCAGCCCACGCTGTCCTCCAGATCCCCCTCCTCTTCGCAGCTCATCCTCGTCATGGTCAAAGCCTCTGCCCAGGCGCCCTACAGTACCTGCTACTCACACATCCCACCGTTCTATAAATAAATTGCTGCCTTCAAACTGCTTCACTTCACCAACAATACCAACCTTCTGCAATGCAGTATAAAGCCACAACAACATGGCATAACTTTAAAACTAGTGGCAGAACTCAAACTTTGCCTTTTGGTACCCAATATGCTTCCCCCTAGTTCCCTTATTGAAAATTGTAATCAAATTCTTGTCATTAATTCCTCCTTTCAGTTCATAATTGCCCCCAATTTAACGTTTTTTGCCTGTTCTTCTGGTTTATCTCCCCACGTTGTTTCACATTTGTTTCTTCAGTCCAAGAACTACTGTGTTTTGGTTGTTTTAATGCCTAAATTAACTGTCAAACCAGTCACTGCTCTCACCCTAGCCTTATTGATAGGCCTGGGTGTTACTGGTGCGGGCACAGTAATTTATTCATTGGTTCATACTCTAAAACATGTTAATGCCTTAAGTATAACTGTTGTTAAAAATGTTTCCAAACTTAAAATATGTTTACACTACTTAAAGCACACTGTTAAATCCCTAGCAAACAGTGCAGCAAAACTGCCGTGGTTTAATTTGGTTTCTTTCTTTTTCTTTTTTTTTTTTTTTGAAGGAAGGGGGAATCTGTGTAGCCTTAAGGAACAATGTTATGTATTTAAAGACAAGACAGGGTTAGTTAGAGACAGTGTTCAGCGTATTGGTAACGGAATGAAGGAGTTCCAAAAACGTTTTGACCAAGAACAAGGTTGGTACCAGAGCTGGTTTTTCTCTTCCCCTTGGCTTCATACATTACTATCCACTATTTTGGGTCCTCTTATTAGCCTTATGCTGCTTCTTTCCTTTGGCCCATGGGCTTTCCGCAAACTCACTGCCTTTGTTAAAAATCAGGTAGATGAGACTGCAAAAAACCTTTGTTCAGGTTCACTGACAACAGCTTAATCAACGTGACCCCTGTGAAAACTTGGCTATCGTCACCAAGCCGCCCTTCCAGCCATTAAGTTTCCAAATGATAGAGCACATTGCTAACAAACAGAGCTCACTCCGGCCCTTGTGCTCTCGGCTGTGGAGATGCCTACTTCGGGATTAGCAGGATCCCAGTTAGGATATGGCTCCAAATGGCTATGGCAAACTATTCGGACCTCAGAGCTCACCCACTATGCCTATAGCGACTTTTAATTCGCGGCTTACTGCCATGTCTGACCTGGTCAAACCCTGTAGCCTAAGACATGGCTAATCCACCCACTCACGGCTTCCCTTCTTCTATTAGAGAAGAAAGGGGGAAAAATGTAGGCTACCATAAACTGACAGTGGCCACTTTTGCAAAAATCTCTCTGCCATTTTCCAGTCCTAAGTGCTGTTTGCTACAAAGCCCCTGGGCCAACAGGAAACAAAAAGTAATAAAAAATTTCTTAGCCCAGGGGAAAAGAACACAGCCTGGAATGAAGTTAGATTCCCCTAGCCCACATTCTTGAGATAACAAGGTACCTTTTATTGTTTTGTGCAACATTGGGTTTTTACAAAGTTATTCCTTAAGAACTTTATCCCACCATAAATTTGTTAAGAGCTTAGAAATGTGGCAAAACAGACTCTACCCAGGATCTAGCATGACTGCCCCCTGCCCCACTACCCAATTTCCATATTTGGGGAATGATGTTATGTTCCTTGTTTCAACATACCTGTCCTGTGTTTATAACTTATTTGAAATAATGAGATGGTCTGTGCACTAAAAAGAGTGATTGACACTGCCTTTTGCCTGCCCCCTGTACCTTCTCTATATAAAAAGGTGCTGAACCACATTAAAAGCCTTTGAACGGAAATCCTGTCTTGGGCCTTATTATTATTAACCTCTCTTAGATTTTTTCAAGGTGTGGCTGTGTGATCTGAGCTTTGCAAAATAAAGGTGCGGTTGTTCGTGAGCATATCGTCCACTCTCCGCTGGCCAGGCCCCTTCATGGGGCTTACAGGACACCCGCAATCATCCAGAGCATATGCTGATTAAGGAAGATAGGCAGAAGATTCTTGGCCTGGTTTTCATATCCAGTCATAATCAAAAGATTTCTTAATTCTTATTTCTCCTAAAATGTTACAGGAAATACTTCCATGTATTCCAAAGCCAGTGGGCCTAAATAATGCCATATTTCCATAGTCAATCCTCTCGCATGAGACTTAGGCTGCTTGACTTTATATTACTAGAATTGGTCACTTTTGGCCCCTACAAAAATATTTGAACTGGGGCTAGAGAGATAGCATGAAGGCAAGGCATTTGACTTTTATGCAGAAGGACGGTGGTTCATACCCGGCATACCATAGGGTCCCCCATGCTTGCCAGGGGTGATTTCTGAGAACTGACGGGTGTCACCAAAATAATACTATTTGAACTGTCCCCAAAATCTAAGAAAATTTTGAAAAAGCTTAGAGGAATGTAACAAATGGGTCATGGTAATAATAAATGATCTCAGATTTTTGGCAAATACAATGATCAACCATATTATTCAATAAAATACTACTGTGATTGCACTCACATCCAGTTTTGAAGATTCTGAATAAATACATCCTTTCCGAGAAATCCGAGTCTTCATGGGTGAATCCCTGGTACATATTCCAGGTCTCAGCGGGTTCCTTTTTGCTTGCTGATCTAGTTGTTGACTTAGAACTATGCGATATCTATGACAAATAGATTTTTATTTCAAGAGTCTGATAGATTTGCACTAACCTTGCAAACACATGGGCCAGAGTGAGCTCCATGGCTCTGTCTTCTTTCGAGGAAATCAAACTGCATTGTTTCTCTTTCCAGCTGGAACCTGTTGGCTATAAGACCACATTCATTCTTTGGAAAAATAGTCGAGATAGACTCAAGTGCCCCAGTAAGGTGAGTATAAGTCCAACATAGCTAGTCTGGAAGAAGCTTGGAGGTTTTAGAGGGATGTTCCCCACCTCTTCTGGCACAAATCAAACACCAGGAGACGTTATCTTCAACTCTTCAATTACCACTTACCATCTGCTTTCTCCTCATTGTCAAAACAGTTGTCAATTTCTTATGGCTGTGTAGCAGGGTACGTTGGGCGCGAGAACATATAATGTCAATGAGGGTGAAGAGAGTCTCTCAGAGAGGAAGAGGGTTCACACAGGCAAGTACAGCCAATAGGCCACGTAGGGACCCAAGCATACTCTGTCCTACACTCAGGAAGAGGAGGTCTCTCAGGGAAAAGAGTGTACAAAGGTAATTGGAATAATCAAGGAAAGAATATATAGGCTAATAAGCAGCCTTTCTTTCATTTTCCTGGGGCCTCTTTCATCTTCTATTACAGCCAGTCCCTGGTTCTTTTTGTCATTGAAAGAACCATTGATAAAAACCAACATTAAAATTACTTACTAGGCAGAATCTTAATAGAGTGCTTTCTGGACAAAACACTATCACGAGGTTTGAACTGCAAGGTTCTCTTCTATCTTCCTTCCATCTTATATCATTGCCAGAAGTGACTAACTCCAGTCTCCAAGGCTGCTTGAAAACATTCCTTGGTACCTACAGCCTTTTAGGGAGTCCTAAGGGAGGACAAAATTTATCCATAACTGGACAGACCCTATACTTTTTTGACTGGATCTGACCCCCACAGGAGCCCATGATTTTTCCTCTGTTTTGACTTTTCTCCATCTCCTATTCTGAGCCCATTACCTGACCCTATTTAATGCCTCGTAGTATGTTGTCTGCCTTACAAGTCCAGTATGATTTTCCATATACAACTACACTTAGCACAGTCACACCTGATTGGAGTCTGCTGTCTGTCCTTTCCCTTCCTCAGCCCTGACCAATCTTCTACTCTGAAATATGCCTGTGTGTTAACATCGCTTCTCTGAGAGGGAGAGTAGAGTCAGCCCCTTTGTGCTTCTTGTTTGGGAATAATTTAACAGGATACCCAATATTACCAGGGAAAAGAAAGCACAGTAGTGAGGAGTAGGAAAGAATATATATGAAGAGAAAGTCCTACATGCCTCATCTTCCAGGATTTTTGGTGTGAGGTGTGAGGTCTGTAATCTTAATCCCCCACAATGCTCCCTGGGATCCCATGATATGTAGAGTTGATGTGAGATTACACTCACTGAGCTGGGCAAAGATGTGCCCAGAAAAATAGGTCTACATAAAAGTACTCTTTTATGTTGGGGACCAGGCAGCTGTAGGTGGGATGATGGATGGTTTGTAGTGGTCCTAATAACTGTCTTTTCTTCTTACACAGGACCAGCCCTACTTCTTCACTGCGAAGCACCAATCTAAACAATGGATCCTATGGGTCCTGACTATTTTTATATGTATATTGCTGTTCCTTTTAGTTATTTTAATTACTATTAGGGTTTGTACTGAGCTTCGTTCACGTTCACTAAATTAGACTAAGTTAGAGGATATGGGTCATCTGAAGAGGCCTAGAGATGGTGCATAATTTAGTTTCACTATGTCTAGTTTTAATAAACCTGAGCCCTTTAGTGAGGCCCTTGATGTGAATGTTCTCTGCCCTACCACAGATTCATTTCTTGCCAGTTTTCACCTCAGTTGCCCCTGACAACCAGATTTCAAATTTCCAAATCCAATGACAACAGAATTCCAAGGACTATTGCAATGTTTGTGTTCCTGGACTCAACCCATTTTTGATCATTTACTTAAAATAAAACTCTATGCTTTTCTCATCTTGAGTGTTTTTTATTTTTTAATGTGTGATTTTGGTTGAAGCTCTAATACTCCAGGTGTTATGTTGTATTGGCATGAAAGCTAGAAGCTTTCCTGCCTTGTCCCAATCACAACTTGCTTAGAACATGCATGCCAGACTTCAGACTGTTGCTTACAGTTCCATTCTAGCAGAGAAAGTGGGAGGAATAATGGCCACCTGACAACAGGAATACAATTCTGATTGTCCTGATGTTACAACTAATTAACACCACATTAATAATTATTCAGGATTGTGATTATAATAGAAGAAAGTGCAGTTGTGATTCCAGGAGTAGACAGTGGAAAAGGTCTCCCTAGACAAAGATGAACACAAACTCCAAAACCAGTGAGGAGACAGTATATAACTTGGCCATTTGTCATGAGGGCATCCAATACTACCTTCTTAAAAACTGTCAGATAAATTTCAATTCTCAAACATTAAGGTATATATGTACTAATTTTACTTGTAAAATTCGAGAGCCCACTTTAGATCTCATCGAATTTGATGGTAACAGAATGTTTATATACCATGTCCTGCATTTGAGCATTTCGTCTGAGAACTAACTGTACAGAAAGAAGACCAAAGTTATACGAACACATTTTTTCAAAGGTTGTTCTTTTTTTATTCCTTTGGCTATTGTCTCTGAGTCTTAGAGGAAGGAACTTGAACTTGTTCAATGAGATCAAGCAGAAAGACTGCTCATGCTTTTGCTGGGACAAGTGGAATCAGACAAGGGGTGTGGTACAAAGCTATAGAATCTTCACGTTATCTCCTATCAGCCCCTCTGGGAATGCAAATGTGTAATGATGTTTGTCTGGTTTGAATTTCAGAGGTGCAAGTTTTGGAAGGTAACTAACACTCCTCAATAACAGCAGAATCACATGTCTTCTAGATTCCTGCTAGGAAACAAGTGTGAACTCTTGTTTGGGATTTTCCTTTTCTCCAAAGATTAATGATAGACTTCCATTTTGTTGTGGACTTTAGAGAATTAACTGTCTGGAATTCTACGAAATAGGCCTTGAAGCCTCAGCCAGTTAGGCTGATCCACAAAGAATGAGACGACAGTGGAGGACAAACACACACAGCTAATCTTGAGTTGGAATGACAGCCATGAGTGATCACCTAGTCCTGTTTCTTTTATATATATGTATATATTATAAATATTTATACTATATATTTACATTTATTATTTAAACACCTTAATTATATACATGATTGTGTTTGGGGTTTCAGTCATGTAAAGAACACCACCCATCACCAGTGCAACATTCCCATCACCAAAAGTCCCAAATCTCTCTCCTCCCACCCAACCCCCGCCTGTACTCCTAGACAGGCTGCCTCTTTCCCTCATACATTCAACTTTTTAGGAAAGTTCAAAATGTAGTTATTTCTCTAACTAAACTCATCCCTGTTTGTGGTGAGCTTCATGAGGTGAGCTGTAAATTCCAGCCCTTCTCTCTTACTGTCTGAAAGTTATTATTGCAAGAATGTCCTTCATTTTTCTTAAAACCCATAGATGAGTGCGAGGATTCTGCATTTTTCTTTATCTCTGACTTATTTTACTCAGCATAATTGATTCCATGTACATCCATGCATAGGAAAATTTCATTACTTCATCTCTCCTGACAGCTGCATAATATTCCATTGTGTATATGTACCACAGTTTCTTTAGCCATTTGTCTGTTGAAGGGCATCTTGGTTGTTTCCAGATTCTTGCTATGGTAAATAGTGCATTAACGAATATAGGTGTAAGGAAGGGATTTTTGTATTCTATTTTTGTGTTCCTAGGGTATATTCCTAGGAGTGGTATAGCTGGATCGTATGGGAGCTGATTTCTAGCTTTTGGAGGAATCTCCACATTGCTTTCCATAAATATTGGACTAAAGAGCATTCCCACCAGCAGTGAATAAGAGTTCCTTTCTCTCCACATCCCTGCCAGCACTTCTTGTTCTCATTCTTTGTGATGTGCGCCAATCTCTGTCGTTTTGATTTGCATCTCCCAAATAATTAGAGATGTGGAGCACTTTTAGTCATTTGTATTTCTTCTTTGTCAAAGTGCCTGTCCATTTCTTTTCCCATTTTTTGATGGGATTAGGTGTTCTTTTCTTGTAAAGCTCTGTCAGTGCCTTGTATATTTTGGAGATTAGCCCCTTATCTCATGGGTATTGGTTGAATATTTTCTGCCACTCAGTGGGTGGCTATTGTATCCTGGGCGCTATTTCCTTTGAGGTGCATAAGCTTCTCAGCTTAATATATTCCCATCTGTTAATCTCTGTTTTCACTTGCTTGCATAGTGCATGTTCCTCCTTGAATATGCCTGTAGTCTCAATGTCCTGGAGTATTTTGCCTACGTGTTGTTCTATATATCTTATGGTTTTGGGTCTGATATCAAGGTCTTTAATCCATTTGGATTTTACCTTCATACATGATGTTAACTGGGAGTCTACGTTCAATTTTTTGCAAGTGTCTAGCCAGTTTTGCCAACACCAATTGTTGAAGATGCTTTCTTTGCTTCATTTAGGATTTCTTTCTCCTTTATCAAAAATTAGGTGATTGTATGTCTGTGGAACATTCTCTGTGTATTTAAGCCATTCCACTGATCTGAGGGCCTGTCTTTATTCCAAAACTATGCTGTTTGGATATCTTTTTCTTTTTAGTAAACTTTAAAGATGGGGCAAGTAATTCCTCCCATATTCTTTTTACCAATGATTGCTTTAGCTATCTAGGGTGTTTATAGTTCCAAATGAATTTTAAAAGTGCCTGTTCCAATTCTTTGAAGAATGTCACGGGTATCTTTAGAGAAATCGCATTATATCTGTGCAATGCTTCGGGGAGTATTGCCATTTTGATTATGTTAATCCTGCCAATCCATGAGCAGGTTATGGGTTTCCATTTCTAAGTAGAGTATCTTGTCATCTGCAAATAGTGAGAGCTTGACTTCTTCCTTTCCTATATGTAATTTTAGAGCCTTGTTGTCAGTGAAGGTAGCCTGCAAAATTTCTATCCTCTTAATTTTATGGTGGTATGTTTTATGTGCCAGCATGTAGTCTATCCTGGAGAATGTCCCATATACATTGGAGAAAAATGTGTATCCAGGTTTCTGGGAATGGAGTCTTTTATATATATCTACTAGGCCTGTTTCTTCCATTTCTCTTCTCAGGTCTAATATATTCTTGATGGGTTTCAGTCTGGTAGTCCTATCCAGTTTTGACAAAGCCGTGTTGAGTTCCCCCACAATTATTGTGTTGTATCCGGTGCAAACCTTTGCAATTACTAAAGGAACAATACCTCTTTACCTCCGGAGACAAAAAGTTGCCCAAAAGCCAGGTCTCTGCCCAAAATGTAAAAAAGATCACCACTGGTTGAAAGATCTGGAAATCTCCCTAATAATAACATAGGGATAGGTTTTAACACAAACCCTACGAGAGAATTTGCCTGTTACCATTGTAGAAAATGGGAATATTAAAAGGAATTGTCGTCTTTTGTTAAATTTAGCTCCTCTGGGACCTACATTTATGAAACAGGGAAATGCCTAAAGGGCCAGTCCCCAGGCCCTTTCAGATCAGTGGCAAAGTCATCAAACTGTAATTCTTCCTGGCCCAGCCCAAGAAGATTAATCTCAATTAACGAATTAACACATGCCACGGCAGGCAGTGTGAGCTTGATATAACTTGATATAACATTACAATTTACCCAGGAGAATGCCCTTATATGTTACACACAGGCATATTTGGACCACCACCCCCCAGATTCTATGGGTTTGATTTTGGGCAGAAGTTTCCTTAACGCAAAAGGTATATCAGTAACCACAGGTGTCATTGATTCAAAGATTCAAAGGGAGAGATTATTGTTGTCATTAATGTGCCGGTTACTTGAACTTTCAAAAAGGGGAGACGATTGCCCAGATAGTAATAATACCTTATGTTAAATTTGGGATTTTATATAAGACAAGAATTGGATTTGGAAGCACAGATACGGGGGCTGCCAAAAATCCACTAGTGGCTCTGATTACTAAATTTAAAGATGAAAATCCAATGATAAAACTTAATTTAGAAGGGCAATTCCTTAATGGCATGATTGACACAGGTGCTCAGGTTACTGTAATTTCTGATAAAGAATGGCCAGAAAATGGGCCTCTTCAAGAAATTCCATATTCGCTAAAATAGTGGGAGGCTTGAGTTCTTGTTTGTTAAGCACAAGAACCATGGTATTTTATGGCCCAGAAAACCAAAAAGCTATAATCAGACCTCATGTGGGCCTATTCTCACCAAATCTCAGAATTTATTATCAAAGCAAGACTCAGGTCAATATCTTTGTTAGGTTTTGTTCCAGATGTAATAGTACTGCCTATACCAAAAATGGAAATTGAGTTAATATTGCGTCTTAATAAATTTCTACAAAGGGCCCTCTCAGATTTCACAGGAGAGATTTCTTCTCATTATCCAAAAGGAAAGACCTGGAATTTTTTGAAAAAGACTCAGTTTGTTATTTGTTCAGTTGTACGGGATTCTCCTATTCCCAATGCAAAAGATTTTATGTCAATGGATCAAATGGAGGAAGGGGAGAAATAACCTGAGAAAATATGAATATAATGAAAGATACCAAGTATAAGTCTGCACAGAAAGTTGAATTAGCAACATTAATTTACCTATTAGAAAATGTATCTGAAGCCATGAATGTCATTTCTGATTCTTTATATGTTGTAAATTTATGCCCAGTGATCGCTACTGCCTCCCTCAATTCTATTAGTCCAATTATACAGAACTTACTGAAAAAATTAAAACAACTTATTCAAAAACGAACTGAACCCATCTTCATCACACATATTAGAGCCTACTCAGGTCTTCCAGGGCCAATGGCTCAAGGAAATAAAACTGTTGACTTGTTGGCAATGCCTATATTTAAATCACCTGTAGAGGAACATTCAGCCTTACACAAAAATGCTTGCCATTTACATGTAAATTACCAAATTCCATGGAGGCAAGCTAGAGAAATTATGAAAGATGCAACATATGTGCCCCGTTAGCACAGAAGACTCATATAGCAGGAGCAAACCCAAGAGGCTTACAGTCTAACGAATTGTGACAAATGGACGTAACTCAAACAGACGTATTTTCAAAAAAATATCTTCATGTGATGGTGGATACATCTTCTCAATATATTTGGGCAATCCCTATGTCTTCCTAAAAATCTAAGGCGGCTTGCAGTTTTCTTTTACAATGTTTTTCTGTTATGGGTATTCCGTATTCCATTAAAATTGATAATGGATCCGCCTATATAAGCAAACTTTTGAATTTTTTGGTAAAGAATGGCAGATAAAACATCTTAAATGAATTTCTTATTATTTTTAAGCACAGGCCATTGTGGAAAGAGCCCACAGATCTCTAAAAACTCAATTGCAAAAGAATAGAAAGAGGTTTAACACCAACTGAGCTTTGACTCTTATCACACTAAATTACCTAAACTTACCACAAGGGGAGAGCCACACAGCAGTGGAAAGACATTTCAAAGAAGATATTCAGAGCAAGAAGCAACAAATATTCCAATTTAGATAAAAGAGGATAAAAAATGAATTGCTGGTTATCTCCTCTTGAGAAGGAGGCGTTATGCTTATGTTTCTACAAATGACAATCCTCCTAAGAAATTTTGGGTCCCTTTACACCTTGTTAGAAGTCGGACTAGCAGAAATGGTCAAAATCTGGTTGCTGAGACTATAAAGTCTCCCCCCACACATCAAATACAAAATGCTCAAAACACTGACAATTGTAATACTTCTGAGGTAACTGGGAAAGTAAATAAGGGATTAACTTTCATATCCCATATCCTCAGTGAGTGTGACAACAGTGAAAAACCCATACAGTCCTGAACACAAATAAAAAAACAGAAACCTGTTTTCACTGGATTACAAAATTTAGGTAACTCATGTTACATGAATTCAATATTGCAATGCTTGTATAATAATACAGACTTAACTCAGTATTTTTATCAAGATCATTATAAAAATATTAACAGAAAATCCAAAGTAAGGTAAGTTAGCAGATGAATTTGGTCATCTCATCAAAATTATGGGAAGTGAATGCAATAGGCATGTTAATCCTGAAAATTTCAAAATGACAATTGGTTTACTCAATGACCAATTTGCTGGACACAACCATCAGGATCCTCACGAATTATTAATGTTTCTTATAGATTAGAAGGACTACATGAGGATTTGCTTAAAAATTCAATAACAGATGAAACTATACAGTTATAGACAATAAAATATATGAACAATTTAGGGCTCACGAATCTATTATTTCTGATCTCTTTCAAGGACAGTTCAAATCTATACTACCGTGTCTTACATGTTACCAAAAGTCTGAGGTTTCTGAAACATTTGTTCAGTTGTTCCTGGCTTTCTGCAGATAAATGTCTTTACAGGAATGTAAAAGTCTGCTGATAAATGTACTTTACAGGAATGTCACATTGAATTTTTAAAGAAGATTATTTCAGAGATAACAATAAAAATTCACTGTAGTAATTTCAACACTAAAAGCAATTTTTCAAAGAAAACACATTTATGGAAAATACTCCTGTATTGATAATTCATTTGAAACGTTTTGCTTTTGATGGAAAACAAATTAAAAACTATACACTTATGTGGACTTTCCTTTAAAAGACCTCAATTTAGCAGAATTCACTCAGGAAGATAATAACAGGACTGAAAAGTACAATTTATCATCAGTATCAAATCATTTTGGTCAAGTTTACTATCGACATTGTACTTCATATTGTAAAATTACCACAGACTAATATTGGATCAATTCTGATGACAAGAAGATCAAGAAAATCTCTATTACATAGGTAAAATCCACAGCAGCATATATCCTGTTTTATACTTCTCAGAGATCTACTATCAATACCTAATAATCATTTACTTTATTTGTCAATTGTTATTAATGTTTTATATGTCATTTTTTAGGTATGATAGCTTAATAGGAGCGAATATGATGAATTCCCATTGTGGTTGCTTGCATGATGTATTTATGCCTTAATTTCAGTATTGTCTTAGATTATTATTAATTAGAAAATTTTGTTATATATTCGATTTTACTTGAGAGAAAGATACCTAATCATATTAATGTTGCTTTATGATTTTGTATTGAGATACATTTAATTGGCAACTTTTGACTTTTCATTGTAACATCATTGTTTTATTGCCCTCATTGTAGATTTTAGGATGGAGGTATAATCATAGTTTTGATATAACTATACTTTTGGGGTAGATTCTTTTCACAGTGCTCATTATTGTTGACTGTTTATGATAGATTTACTGTTTTATATTAGCATTATAGGACTTCATGGTCGTATTGCACATAAAATTCTTTTTCAGATTTACTCGATTCTGCTTTAAAAATAGTTTTTTTTTGTTATTGTGAATTTGAAGATATTCATCTAAACAGTTTGCCTGCTATTGTATTTTTAAAGCATTTATTGTTGATTCAGCTGAATTTTTCTTTTGGCTTTATTTTAATTCCTTCCCGATAGCTATTTTTGAAAATTATGACTGAGTGTTTTTTCCATAATTTTGTATAGTTTGTATTTCCATGTCTTATTGCGTGTCTTTTATCTTGTATGTTTTATATATGGCTCACTTTTCCTGACATTTTATCCCGAATTTATTATTCCTCATTATTCCCTCTTTCTTCCTAGTCCTTAATACGTTATTTGTAGGAATCCCATCACATGTGCAGATTGCCTCCTTCACCCACAATTGCAAGCTTCCTGATCTTGGACTGAAAAATACATCCTACCTGTTCCAGTGCTGTATTCTGTATCAAGTTACAACTTGTCTTCCCTGATGCACCAAATGCCTCTGGTTGGACTTTTAGGAGCTCTATACTCCCTATCTTTTTAGAGTAATCTTGGACTTGATAAAAATTTTTAGCTTATGTATTTCTATTTTTTATGATTAAATTATTTTGAAGTATATTTGATTCTATATTTTTATTATTGTAATTAATATTTTTATATTTTATTTTTTATCTTAAAAATTGATGTTGTATTTCATTAAAGTTTTGCTTTTGTAACTATGGGGTTGGGTTAGATATTGTTACATTATTATTATTATTATTGTTATTGTATTGTACATTATTATTGTTTGCTTACTAAAAAGGGGGAATTGTAGTGTATGCCAATTGCAGTATATGCTGTAGGAATGTTTTTTGCCTGTCGTTCCAGCTAGATCTTCCAGGTCCGGGCGATAAAAGAGGAAATAAATAGCTTGTTGGGGAGGCGTAAGGGGCTTTTATGGCAGAGCTGATGGCTGGTTCATTTGCTTTTTGAGGCTGGCTTCAAACTGACAAAAGACTCTCTTTGCCGAACCTTTGGTCCCCTAATATTTTGTCTGTGTGGATTATTTACTCCAGATATTATTACCAAGGTCTCCCCAAATGGGGGGAAGGAAGAATGGGATGTAATTTATCTTTCTGGGAACTATTTGTGGACTCAGAAACAATAAGGAGTTCAACATCCACCAACAAAAGCCTTCCCTCTAAGTTCTGGTACAAGACAAGGAAGTCCTCTCTCACAACTCCTCATAAACATAGTACTGGAAGTCCTTGCTATAGGGGTTAGGCAAGAAAAAGATAGCAAGGGAATCCAGATAGGAAAGGAAGAACTCAAGCTCTCACTGTTTGCAGATGACATGATACTTTACTTAGAAAACTCTAAAGACTCTACCAAAAAGCTTCTAGAAATAATAGATTCATATAGCAAAGTGGCAGGCTACAAAATTAACACACAAAAATCAATAGCTTTTTTTCTCTTTTTTTGGTTGTTTGTTTCTTAATTAAATATAATTTTTATTTTAATCATAGTGGCTTACATATCATTGACAATAATATTTTAGGTACATATTAACATAAAATCAGGGGAATTCCCATCACCGAATTGTCCTCTCTCCACCTCCGTTCCCATCTTTCCCATAACATCTTCCCTTACCCCCGGGGCTGCTAGAATAAGTGGTCCCCTCTGTGCCTAGCTTACTACTTACTGGTCTTAAACCTATTTGGTTTTGGTACCTCCCTTATTCCCCCACCCCAAATGGGAGGCGGGACTAGATAGTTCAAGTTATGCGGTTGTGTTTGAAGAAGAGAAAGGTAATAACCTGGAGAAAAAAAAGAAAAAGTTACTCCGGAAATGGCCCTCAGATCAGTGGAATGGCTCGAATACTCAGAGAATGTTCCACAGACATAAAATCACCTAATTTTTGATAAAGGAGCAAGAAATCCTAAATGGAGCAAAGAAAGTCTCTTTAACGAGTGGTGTTGGAAAAACTGGCTAGACACTTGCAAAAAATTGAACTTAGAATCCCAGTTAACATCATGTATGAAGGTAAAATTCAAATGGATTAAAGACCTCGATATCAGACCCCAAACCATAAGATATATAGAACAACTCGTAGGCAAAACACTGCAGGACATTGAGACTGCAGGCATATTCAAGGAGGAACATGCACTATGCAAGCAAGTAAAAGCAGAGATTAACAGATGGGAATATATTAAGCTGAGAAGATTCTGCACCTCAAAGGAAATAGCACCCAGGATACAAGAGCCACCCACTGAGTGGGAGAAAATATTCAACCAATACCCATGAGATAAGGGGCTAATCTCCAAAATATACAAGGCACTGACAGAGCTTTACAAGAAAAGAACACCTAATCCCATCAAAAAATGCGGAAAGAAATGGACAGGCACTTTGACAAAGAAGAAATACAAATGACTAAAAGTGCTCCACATCTCTAATCATTAGGGAGATGCAAATCAAAACAACAGAGATTGGCACACATCACAAAGAAAGAGAACAAGTGCTGGCAGGGATGTGGAGAGAAAGGAACTCTTATTCACTGCTGGTGGGAATGCTCTTTAGTCCAACATTTATGGAAAGCAATGTGGAGATTCCTCAAAAAGCTAGAAATCAGCTCCCATATGATCCAGCTATACCACTCCTAGGAATATACTCTAGGAACACAAAAATAGAATACAAAAATCCCTTCCTTACACCTATATTCGTTAATGCACTATTTACCATAGCAAGAATCTGGAAACAACCAAGATGCCATTCAACAGACAAATGGCTAAAGAAACTGTGGTACATATACACAATGGAATATTATGCAGCTGTCAGGAGAGATGAAGTAATGAATTTTTCCTATGCATGGATGTACATGGAATCAATTATGCTGAGTAAAATAATTCAGATATAAAGAAAAACGCACTCATCTATGGGTTTTAAGAAAATGAAGGACATTCTTGCAATAATAACTTTCAGACAGTAAGAGAGAAGGGCTGGAAATTACAGCTCACCTCATGAAGCTCACAACAAACAGGGATGAGTTTAGTTAGAGAAATAACTACATTTTGAACTATCCTAAAAATGTGCATGTATGAGGGAAATAGGCAGCCTGTCTAGAGTACAGGCGGGGGTTGGGTGGGGAGGAGAGAGATTTGGAACATTGGTGATGGGAATGTTGCACTGGTGATGGGTGGTGTTCTTTACATGACTGAAACCCAAACACAATCATGTATGTCATTAAGGTGTTTAAATAATAAATGTAATATATAATATAAATATTTATAATGTATACATATATATAAAAAAAACAGGACTAGGTGATCACTAATGGCTGTCATTCCAACTCAAGATTAGCTGTGTGTGTTTGTCCTCCACTGTCGGTCTCATTCTTTGTGATCAGCCTAACGGGCTGAGGCTTCAAGGCCTATTTCATAGAATTCCAGACAGTTAATTCTCTAAAGTCCACAACAAAATGGAAGTCTATCATTAATCTTTGGAGAAAAGGAAAATCCCAAACAAGAGTTCACACTTGTTTCCTAGCAGGAACCTAGAAGACATGTGATTCTGCTGTTATTGAGGAGTGTTAGTTACCTTCCAAAACTTGCACCTCTGAAATTCAAACCAGACAAACATCATTACACATTTGCATTCCCAGAGGGGCTGATAGGAGGTAACGTGAAGATTTTATAGCTTTGTACCACACCCCTTGTCTGATTCCACTTGTCCCAGCAAAAGCATGAGCAGTCTTTCTGCTTGATCTCATTGAACAAGTTCAAGTTCCTTCCTCTAAGACTCAGAGACAATAGCCAAAGGAATAAAAAAAGAACAACCTTTGAAAAAATGTGTTCGTATAACTTTGGTCTTCTTTCTGTACAGTTAGTTCTCAGACGAAATGCTCAAATGCAGGACATGGTATATAATTATTCTGTTACCATCAAATTCGATGAGATCTAAAGTGGGCTCTCGAATTTTACAAGTAAAATTAGTACATATATACCTCAATGTTTGAGAATTGAAATTTATCTGACAGTTTTTAAGAAGGTAGTATTGGATGCCCTCATGTCAGATGGCCAAGTTATATACTGTCTCCTCACTGGTTTTGGAGTTTGTGTTCATCTTTGGCTAGGGAGACCTTTTCCACAGTCTACTCCTGGAATCACAACTACACTTTCTTCTTCTATAATCACAATCCTGAATCATTATTAATGTGGTGTTAATTAGTTCTAATATCAGGACAATCAGAATTTTATTCCTGTTGTCAGGAGGACATTATTCCTCCCACTTTCAGTGCTGGAATGCAACCATAAGCAACAATCTGAAGTCTGCAATGCATGTTCTCAGCAAGTTGTGATTGGGACAAGGCAGGAAAGCTTCCAGCTTTCATGCCAATACAGCATAACACCTGGAGTATTAGAGCTTCAACCAAAATCACTCATAAAAAATAAAAAAACACTCAAGATGAGAAAAGCATAGAGTTTTATTTTAAGTAAATATTCCAAAATGGGTTGAGTCCAGGAACGCAATCATTGCGATAGTCCTTGGAATTCTGTTGTCATTGGATTTGGAAATTTGAAATCTGGTTGTCAGGGGCAACTGAGGTGAAAACTGGCAAGAAATGAGTCTGGGGTAGGGCAGAGAACCTTCACACAAGGCCTCAACTAAAGGGCCCAGGTTCATTAAAACTAGACATAGTGAAACTATATTATGCACCATCTCTAGGCCTCTTCAGATGACCCATATCCTCTACCTTAGTCTAATTTAGTGAACGTGAACGAAGCTCTGTACAAACCCTAATAGTAATTAAAATAACTAAAAGGAACAGCAATATACATATAAAAATAGTCAGGACCCAAAGGATCCATTTTTTAGGTTGGTGCTTCCCAGTGAAGAAGTAGGGCTGGTCCTGTGTAAGAAGAAAAGACAGTTATTAGGACCACTACAAACCATCCATCATCCCACCTACAGCTGCCTGGTCCCCAACCTGAAAGAGTACTTTTCTGTAGACCTACTTTTCTGGGCACCTCTCTTGCCCAGCTCAGTGAGTGTAATCTCACATCAACTCTACACATCATGGGATCCCAGGGAGCATTGTGGGGGATTAAGATTAGAGATCTCACACCTCACACCAAAAAGCCTGGAAGATGAGGCATGTAGGACTTTCTCTTCATATATATTCTTTCCTACTCCTCACTACTGTGCTTTCTTTTCCCTGGTAATATTGGGTATCCTGTTAAATTATTCCCAAACAAGAAGCACAAAGGGGCTGACTCTACTCTCCCTCTCAGAGAAGCGATGTTAGCACACAGGCATATTTCAGAGTAGGAGATTGGTCAGGGCTGAGGAAGGGAAAGGGCAGACAGCAGACTCCAATCAGGTGTGACTGTGCTAAGTGTAGTTGTCTATGGAAAATCACACTGGACGTGTAAGGCAGACAACATACTACGAGGCAGTAAATAGGGACAGGTAATGGGCTCAGAATAGGAGATGGAGAAAAGTCAAAACAGAGGAAAAATCATGGGCTCCTGTGGGGGTCAGATCCAGTCAAAAAAGTATAGGGTCTGTCCAGTTATGGATAAATTTTGTCCTCCCTTAGGACTCCCTAAAAGGCTGTAGGTACCAAGGAATGTTTTCAAGCAGCCTTGGAGACTGGAGTTAGTCACTTCTGGCAATGATATAAGATGGAAGGAAGATAAGAGAACCTTGCAGTTCAAACCTCGTGATAGTGTTTTGTCCAGAAAGCACTCTATTAAGATTCTGCCTAGTAAGGAATTTTAATGTGGGTTTTTATCAATGGTTCTTCCAACGACAAAAAGAACCAGGGACTGGCAGTAATAGAAGATGAAAGAGGCCCCAGGAAAATGAAAGAAAGCCTGCATATTAGCCTATATATTCTTTCCTTGATTATACCAATTACCTAGTAGACTCTTCCCTGAGAGAGCTCCTCTTCCTGAGTGTAGGACAGAGGATGCTTGGGTCCCTACATGGCCTTTTGGCTATACTTTCCTGTGTGAACCCACTACCTCTCTGAGAGACTCTCTTCACCCTCATTGAGATTATATGTTCTCTCGCCCACCTTACCCTGCTACACAGCCATAAGAAATTGACAACTGTTTTGACAATGAGGAGAAAGCAGGTGGTAAGTGGTAATTGAAGAGTTGAAGATAAAGTCTCCTGGTGTTTGATTTGTGCCAGAAGAGGTGGGGAACATCCCTCTAAAAACTCCAAGCTTCTTCCAGACTAGCTATGTTGGACTTATACTCACCTTACTGGGGCACTTGAGTTTATCTCGACTATATCTCCAATGAATGAGTGTGGTCTTATAGCCAACAGGTTCCAGCTGGAAAGAGAAACAAGGCAGTTTGATTCCCTCGAAAGAATACAGAGGCATGGAGCTCACTCTGTCCCATGTGTTTGCAAGCTTAGTGCATATATATCAGACTCTTAAAATAAAAATATATTTGCCATAGAGATCGCATAGTTCTAAATCAACAGCTAGATCAGCAAGCAAAAAGGAACCCGCTGAGACCTGGAATATGTACCAGGGATTCACCCATGAAGACTCAGATTTCCAGGAAAGGATGTATGTATGCAGAATCTTCAAAACTGGATGTGAGTGCAATCACAGTAGTATGTTATTGAATAATATGGTTGATCATTGTATTTGCAGAAAAATCTGAGATCATTTATTATTACCATGACCCATTTGTTATATTTCTCTAAGCTTTTTCAAAATTTTCTTAGATTTAGGGGACAGTTAAAATACTAATTTTTTGGTGACACCCGTCAGTTCTCAGAAATCACACCTGGCAAGCACTGAGGACCATATGGTATGCCGGGTATGAACCACCGTCCTTCTGCATAAAAGGCAAATGCCTTGCCTTCATGCTCTCTCTCTAGCCCCAGTTCAAATATTTTTGTAGGGGCCAAAAGTGGCCAATTCTAGTAATACAAAGTCAAGCAGCCTAAGTCTCATGGGAGAGGATTGACTATGGAAATATTGCATTATTTAGGCCCATTGGCTTTGGAATACATGGAAGTATTTCCTGTAACATTTTAGGAGAAATAAGAATCAAGAAATCTTTCGATTGTGACTGGATATGAAATCCAGGCCAAAAATCTTCTGCCTATCCATCTTAATCAGCATATGCTCCGGTTGATTGCGGGTGTCCTGTAAGCCCTCGAAGCGGCCCGGCCAACGGAGAGTGGACGATAGGCTCACGAACAACCGCACCTTTATTTTGCAAAGCTCAGATCACACAGCCACACCTTCAAAAAATCTAAGAGAGGTTAATATTAATAAGGCCCAAAACAGGATTTGTTCAAAGGCTTTTAATGTGGTTCAGCACCTTCTTATATAAGAGGTACAGGGGCAGGCAAAAGGCAGTGTCAATCACTCTTTTTAGTGCACAGACCATCTCATTATTCCAAATAAGGTATAAACACAGGACAGGTATGGTTGAAACAAGGAACATAACATCATTCCCCAAATATGGAAAGTGGGTAGTGGGGCAGGGGCATCATGCTAGATCCTGGTAGAGTCTGTTTGGCCACATTTCTAAGCCCTTAACAGATTTATGGTGGGACAAAGTTCTTAAGGAATAACTTTGTAAAATCCCAATGTTGCACAAAACAATAAAAGGTACCTTGTTAACTCAAGAATGTGGGCTAGGGGAATCTAACTTCATTCCAGGCTGTGTTTTTTCCCCTGGGCTAAGAAATTCTTTATTACTTTGTTTCCTGCTGCCCAGGGGCTTTGTAGCAAACAGCACGTAGAACTGGAAAATGGCAGAGAGGTTTTTGCAAAGTGGCCACTGTCAGGTTACGGTAGTCAACAGTTGATGATCCTGTCATGTATCCCATTCTGAGAGGGTGTTTTAGAGCTTCAACCAAAATCACTCATTAAAAAATAAAAAAACACTCAAGATGAGAAAAGCATAGAGTTTTATTTTAAGTAAATATTCCAAAATGGGTTGAGTCCAGGAACACAAACATTGCGATAGTCCTTGGAATTCTGTTGTCATTGGATTTGGAAATTTGAAATCTGGTTGTCAGGGGCAACTGAGGTGAAAACTGGCAAGAAATGAGTCTGGGGTAGGGCAGAGAACCTTCACACAAGGCCTCAACTAAAGGGCCCAGGTTCATTAAAACTAGACATAGTGAAACTATATTATGCACCATCTCTAGGCCTCTTTAGATGACCCATATCCTCTACCTTAGTCTAATTTAGTGAACGTGAACGAAGCTCTGTACAAACCCTAATAGTAATTAAAATAACTAAAAGGAACAGCAATATACATATAAAAATAGTCAGGACCCAAAGGATCCATTTTTTAGTTGGTGCTTCCAGTGAAGAAGTAGGGCTGGTCCTGTGTAAGAAGAAAAGACAGTTATTAGGACCACTACAAACCATCCATCATCCCACCTACAGCTGCCTGGTCCCCAACCTGAAAGAGTACTTTTCTGTAGACCTACTTTTCTGGGCACCTCTCTTGCCCAGCTCAGTGAGTGTAATCTCACATCAACTCTACACATCATGGGATCCCAGGGAGCATTGTGGGGGATTAAGATTAGAGACCTCACACCTCACACCAAAAAGCCTGGAAGATGAGGCATGTAGGACTTTCTCTTCATATATATTCTTTCCTACTCCTCACTACTGTGCTTTCTTTTCCCTGGTAATATTGGGTATCCTGTTAAATTATTCCCAAACAAGAAGCACAAAGGGGCTGACTCTACTCTCCCTCTCAGAGAAGCGATGTTAGCACACAGGCATATTTCAGAGTAGGAGATTGGTCAGGGCTGAGGAAGGGAAAGCAGACAGCAGACTCCAATCAGGTGTGACTGTGCTAAGTGTATTGTCTATGGAAAATCCTAGACGTGTAAGGCAGACAACATACTACGAGGCAGTAAATAGACAGGTAATGGGCTCAGAATTGGAGAAGGAGAAAAGTCAAAACAGAGGAAAAATCATGGGCTCCTGTGGGGGTCAGATCCAGTCAAAAAAGTATAGGGTCTGTCCAGTTATGGATAAATTTTGTCCTCCCTTAGGACTCCCTAAAAGGCTGTAGGTACCAAGGAATGTTTTCAAGCAGCCTTGGAGACTGGAGTTAGTCACTTCTGGCAATGATATAAGATGGAAGGAAGATAGAAGAGAACCTTGCAGTTCAAACCTCGTGATAGTGTTTTGTCCAGAAAGCACTCTATTAAGATTCTGCCTAGTAAGGAATTTTAATGTGGGTTTTTATCAATGGTTCTTCCAACGACAAAAAGAACCAGGGACTGCAGTAATAGAAGATGAAAGAGGCCCCAGGAAAAGAAAGAAAGCCTGCATATTAGCCTATATATTCTTTCTTGATTATCCAATTACTAGTATACTTTTCCCTGAGAGAGCTCCTCTTCTGTGTGTAGGACAGAGGATGCTTGGGTCCCTACATGGCCTTTTGGCTGTACTTGCCTGTGTGAACCCACTCCTCTCTGAGAGACTCTCTTCACCCTCATTGAGATTATATGTTCTCGCCCACCTTACCCTGCTACACAGCCATAAGAAATTGACAACTTTTGACAATGAGGAGAAAGCAGGTGGTAAGTGGTAATTGAAGAGTTGAAGATAAAGTCTCCTGGTGTTTGATTTGTGCCAGAAGAGGTGGGGAACATCCCTCTAAAAACTCCAAGCTTCTTCCAGACTAGCTATGTTGGACTTATACTCACCTTACTGGGGCACTTGAGTCTATCTCGACTATATCTCCAATGAATGTGTGGGTCTTATAGCCAACAGGTTCCAGCTAGAGAGAGAAACAAGGCAGTTGATTTCCTAAAAAGACAGAGCATGGAGCTCACTCTGTCCCATGTGTTTGCAAGGTTAGTGCAAATATATCAGACTCTTGGGATAAAATATATTTGCCATAGTGATCACAGGTTCTTATTAAACAACTAGATCAGCAAGCAAAAAGGAACCCACTGAGACTGGAATATGTACCAGGGATTACCCATGAAGACTCAGATTTCTAGGAGAGGAAGTATGCAGAATCTTCGAAATTGGATGTGAGTGCAATCACAGTTGTATTTTATTGAATAATGTGGTTTATCATTGTATTTGCAGAAAAATCTGAGATCATTTATTATTTCCATGACCCATTTGTTACATTCCTCTAAGCTTTCTCAAGATTTTCTTAGATTTGGGGGACAGTTCAAATACTATTTTTTTTGGTGACACCCTTCAGTTCTCAGAAATCACCCCTGGCAGGCATGGGGGACCCTATGCTACGCCGGGTTTTGAACCATCGTCCTTCTGCATAAAAGGCAAATGTCTTACCTCCATGCTCTCTCTCTAGCCCCAGTTTAAATACTTTTTAGGGGCAAAAAGTGGCCACTTCTAGTAATGCAAGGTCAAGCAGCCTAAGTCTCATGGGAGAGGATTGACTATGAAAATATGACATTATTTAGGCCCACTGGCTTTGGAATACACGTAAGTATTTCCTGAAACATTTTAGGAGAAATAAGAATCAAGAAAGTTTTCGATTATGACTGGATATGAAAACTAGGCCAAGAATCTTCTGCCTATCTTCCATAATCAGCATATGCACTGTTGATGATCCTGTCATGTATCCCATTCTGAGAGGGTGTAACACCACAGCACCTGAGTATTGAGTTTGTCCGTTCTGTGATTTGGTTCAATGCATATCTTGAACTCTTCAGCTCCTGATCTCAAGGTTATGACAAAAAAGAAGAGATAGGTGATCTGCTTAGTACTGACTACTCTGAGCCCATGATTTTGCTTTTCTTATTGCAGAGCACATTTTGTGTGTCCCATTGTGACACAATGAAAGTGGAATGCTTGTCATGTTATGGGAGAAGTAACAGGGTGAAGTGGACACATCAGCTCAAAGACTAGATCTGCTTAATGTGATCTGTAAAAGTGGGGCAAGACAATGAACTGACCTAAATTAAGGGCAGCACTATACTGTGTGTTGGCAAAGCCACCTTGGACTGTTTGAGCATAAAGGAAAGGATGAAAGTAAGCATCAGTCAAGAGTAGCTTCACAATATTCCATTCATTTTCTTTTTTTCTTTAATATGGAACGCTTCACCAATTTGCATGTCTTCCTTGCGCAGAGGCCATGCTAATCTTCTCTGTATCGTTCCAATTTCAGTATATGTGCTGCTGAAGCGAGAACTCCATTTTCTTAAAGCTATATTAAATCATTATTATAATCATTTCATTCATAGTGAGAAAACAGGTAGACAACACAGGATATGCTGAGGAGGTCAAAGGAAACAACTGGTAACATCTAACTCTGTATTCTTTTTCTGTGTTCTCAGGAACTACCTTATCTGATATCTCCTGTCATTTATTTGGCTTCTCATATTCTTCCAGGATTTTTCTCATCAATGCTATCAATTCCAACATGAGCTATTATTGGTCCCCAGGAAACTTCCCAACTCTTCTAATACCCATTTTGATACAACTTTGTCTCCATCATTTGACTCAAGTTCAGCTAAATGTCACTAATGGCAGCCATACGTCATAACTTCTCTTTCTGTATTCAACTCATCCAACATTTCAGCCTCATATACATAAGTCTTTTCTCAAAAGTAGTGTTGTCAGCTCTGAAGAAAAAATACCCTCAATTTTGCCTTTGTTCTTCATTTGCTACTGATGGCAAAAGTGACAATAAGCATTCCAAAACTTACTTGAATAATTCAGGGCTCGCCTTACAGAGAAAGTAATCTAAAAATTTAATGAGAGCTGAAAATGCCGTACAAAATAAAAACAATATAATCAATCTCATAGTTCACTAATATCCAGTGCTTAATAACCAACCAAGAGACACTGAGTGGTAAGTATGTATAAAACAAGTCAACTCAACTTTCTGCTGTTTAGCTTTTAACAGTCAGGGTAAATGCAAGTTCAAAAGTCAAGGCTAGAAAATGATTAATGACACAAATGCTAAGTGATCATCAATAAAGAATAATACATAAATTTCAAATGAAACAAATGTCAAATGTGGAACATTTTGGGCCCAGGCCAAAACAAGTGTGTAAAAGAGTGGGCAACTTCCCTCTTCTGAGGTGTTCTGCATTCCAGACAGAACAATTCATGAATCCAACTATGGTTACCTATCATAATTTTTAAAAGTCATTATGCCCATCCTCATGTAATGATATCCAAAACATGTAACCAACAGGTATTAAGAAAAGATAACTCTATAAGAAAACTGATAAAAAAAAACATATACACACAACAAGAGAGTATTCATATTAAAAGATTAAAAACTATCATGCTGTGAGCTGTTAAATGAGTTGAACTAGATGAAATCATTTGAGTAAAGATTCACAGTCAGGTCTAGAATGGATTTAGAAGGACTTGTGTCATTTATGTATTATTAGAAACATAGAGTGAAACAAAAATGACCAAAAGCAACAGAACTGGAGGATTGGTTTAGAGATCAGAGATTACCAGGCAGAGTAGGGCAGTATGAGAGGAGGCCTTAATCCTATATTAAAAGTATGTGGTCATTCTGGTGGTGTGTGTGATGCTTGAATCATGTGCATTAATGTATCAACCTTATTGTAAACCATGGTTTCATAAAAATGAGAAAAAATTTTAATTTGTATTCTTTTCTGTCTGTTCTTTCAGGGAATTCCCTGTTGGCTTCGTGATTTGGAATAAGACATCTGTAATTGACTTCTACATTTTCTAAATTTCCGTCCCAAACCAACCCCTCTTTGAGCTTCAGTTTGTATACTTGATTGTTTTCTGGAACAGGATTCCCTTCTATCTGAACAGACAGCATTCTTTATATGTTTTCACGGGTGCTGTGGGATAATGAAAGCTATGGTCTATTCTCCACATAAATGAATGGCCATAGCTTCCTAGTTTCAGAGATGGTGCGTGGTGTGAGAAATTGAACCATGGCAGAAGTATTAAAGGCATCTCCTATTTAGAGTGCTCCACAACAAACTTGTGACTTTCTATCTCTCCGTGCCCCATCCAATATGGCACAAATATCCCTGTTTTCACTAGGATCTTATCATGATTTAATCAAAAATGCAATCTAATACTATTGTCTTTCAATAAAAGGTGGTCCTGTAAGTGATATCTCTTTAGTTCCTTCATTTTATCTCTATTTAGCTAGAGCTAGAAAAGGCAGTGGGGCACCTTGCAGCCTTGTCTGATTATTCTTATCAGTTTGGAGCTGCCCCCAGTATGAGTGTCAATTGTATGTGCTCAGGGGTATGTGTGTAATATCCATTACAAAGTGGAAAGGCAATTCCTAGGTAAGTGATAAATAGGGGAAACCTCACTGCAGAAAGACTGACAGATTTTCTTCCTATCCAGGAGTTTCCAACTGCATGTCTAGTGGCTCCTAGGTTAATGAGGTCAAATACCAGGAGGCTGGGTATGTTATGTGAAATTTTCTGGCCTTTTATCATTAGGGCTGTTTGACCTTGGTAAAACAAAGTGATAGCTTAGTCTGGATTTCCTTTATTTTGAGCTTTGTGGTTGTTTGGAACATAGTTTTCATGTCTTCTAAACCTCTCTCTCATGGAAACTTTATGTCGTGCTTATCCAGAAGCAAATCCAGATGATTAATTTCCAATCTATAGAGATGAGACATTACTATTGTGTGTGACTTTAAGGAAACATGTGTTTATGTGTATGTGTTTGTGTGGGTGGGTCATTGTGCTTGAACCATACTCAGAAGTGTTCAGGACATGCCTTGAAATGCTTGGGAGACACCCTTGGCTATGCTCAATAAACCTTCTAGTTGCTGGAACTTGCTTTGAAATGGGTCATTGACAGACCATGTGGCCTCCTGTAATACAAGTATCTTACTTCCTATACAGTTTCTCCATAAGCAGATTCTAGTGGGTGTTGTTTATTTTATTTCAGTGAAAGCTAACATATGTAGTAATGCACACTGTATTGTTATTATTATTAACAAAATAATAATAATGAAGTGCTGGTGTGATACTAACTTCACTTTGTTAAAAGGAACTAACTTCCAAGTAAACAACATTGGGGACATTTGCCTGAATCATCCCTGACTTTCCAGCTACTTCCACCAACACCCCCAACTTCTTCCAGTATGATCTACCCACTTAGGGAACCTTATTTTCTATGCCCTTCTCTTTTACTTTTAGGCTAGAGTCACTGTGACTGGCTCTTGTATGACAGATCAAGCCTGAAAAGTGTCAAGATTGACATATGTAATCCTGGCGATCAAACCCAGGTAAGCTCCATGCAAAAGATGCACTTACCTACTGTAATACTTACCTGGCCTAAATTTGTATGTGTTTGAAATGCATCCATATATGTCGATACGTAATGTATCATTTATTAGCATTGCTCTAGGCATTATAATAGAAAAGTACACAGAACCTAGCCATCTCTTGCAAATAGATAAGGAGTTTAATGCAGGGGTACAGACGATGCTGCCATAACGGTTTTCATGCAAATACTTTAAGAATTAAGGTATATATCTTTGTTGTTGTTGTTGTTGTTTTCGGGACACACCCATTGATTCTCAGGGATTACTCCTGGCTATGCTCTCAGATATAGCTCCTGACTTGGGGGAGATCCTATTGGAACCAGGGGATGGAACCGCGGTTGTCCTAGGCTAGCACTTGTAAGGCAGATGCCTTATCTCTAGCGCCACTGCTCCAGTTTTTGAGTTCAGGTATATTTGTGTTGAAGATATCACCAAGAGAGAAATAAGTAGTTGTCTGAAAACAAATTGCTGGACATGATTTTCAAAGTCTTTAAAAATTTATTGTTCTATCCAATTGTTTTTAAAACCCTAATAAGTTAGTGTGAACTCAAAACTGAGACTTGATATATTATCTGTGATGATCATAAATTAAAATGACTGAGTAACAAACTAAAATCACCTGATATCTGAGGAGAGAAAGATTGTTTTCAGAGGGTGTCCATAGTGATAGGGCATACAACAAAGGAGAAATCAGAATAAAAAATACAAGTAATCCCTAGTGCTGTGATGTTTTTAGACTTTGGGCAAGTCTCTAGAGTAGCTACTGGTGGACCCTGTATGAGTTTGGATCTAGCTTTATCCTTGGGAACAAACAGCCTTTACAGAGTAATGTAGCTATGGAAGCAAGAGAATTTCGCCAAGGATGGCTCCCAAGACATTGGAAAAATAGCACTATGACCCAGGTATTCCCAGGCAGTTAAGATAAGGTGTGTATCACTAACTTTGTGACTTTGACACTCAGCAATATTGGTCATTGGGGGGGAAATTCCATCTACCTCTGTGGGTAGCTCCTCAATCTGCACACTCACCATGTTGTTCCAGAGAGCAATGGCCATTTGATTCTGCATAAGGGATGAGAAGAATTTGCAATCCATAGTTATGAGGGAACGGAACTCTTTCTGCAAGAAAGAATAAGAAATTATCTCCCAAAAAAAAAAGATCCTTCTCATCACCTTACTGGTTCTAAGGCATTTTCTAATGAATACTTTGTGTTTTGCTATAATTTTGTTGATGGATAAATTTGCCACCTGGGAATTTATTTAGATAGAATGGAATTGTTAGGTTTCTCAAAATATCTAATCCTAGCTATTTTTATCACCTTTGGTCACCTCTGATCACATAAAGTGGATCAGAGGAGAGGTTTTAGTCAATTTAAACAATCAATATAGAAAATCAGATAAACTTTCAGAAGCTTGGTCACTGCTAATTTCCTCCCTTTTATTCCCATGAAGCAGCAAGAATGAGTATTTGTAGGATTAGAAATGAGTCATAGGATATAGCCATGGCAAGACTGAGAGAAGATTGTCTCAAAAACTCCAAAATAACCAAAAAATGCATACATTTTAAATACAACTTATAGATACAAGAATGGAGGAATATATTTTAGCTGATTCTAGCATCAGTTCAGAGGTTAAAATCCCTCTAGAAAGGAAAATATAAAAAAGGAACAGGGAGATTGTGTTTAGAATATAAATATGTACCACCTAACATTCAAAACTTTTCCTTGAAATGACCCCAAAATGACTCCTAACGCAAAATACCATGATTTGAGTGTAAAGTTATAAAACCAACTTTCCAAACTATAATAATAGCATCTACACCCACCCCTCTAATTTTGCATCTGAAACATTTTTATTTTTTTATAAGTGACCTCATTTATCTCCCCTCTGGAGAAGTTCACATATTTCCCTGAACAAGTTACTTTCATTTCCTTTAGCATAAAATCTAAATAATACTGTTTTTATTTTTCTGCACTAAACCTGAAATTCTTTATAGACAGATAAACAGATGGAACTGTAAAGAACCTGGGCAAGGGTCAGCAATTATTTTCATTTGTCTTTAAAGAGAAACTCTTTCACACTTTAATTCCATAGCTCCTCAAGACATTTGGCATTGGTGATAAATTCCCATGAGATGTAGTTTAAAAGTTAGATTCACGTGAAATATGAACGTTGGCAAATGTAAGTACTAAGATGCAACTACTTATGTCTCACAGTGCTCCTGGAAGATTTAATCTCATCCTCCTAGGCACTTCTCTGAGTGACCATGTTAAGTATACAGGGAAGCTGTATATTCCACTCTCCATGTTATTACCTCTTTTCCCACCACTTCATATAAATCACCTGCAACACCAAAACATCAAAACTCCATAGATACCCAAAACAGAAAAAAGGAGGGAGAGCCAGAATAAAGAACCCTAGGAGGGATTCTCAAGAAAAAAAATTTTAAACCAGTCCCCATAATATTATGATGGAGAGCAAAGACATGGCCTGTAGAGGGGTCTACTCATGTGCTCTCAGAACCACCAAGACATACCCTATACATCAAAGAAGACCTTCTGAAGAATGGCTGTGACACCACCGCGAAGTCTTCACGTGATGCAAAGTCTGAACTGAAGGAAAGTTTGTAGGCAACTTCCTAGAAGTGGAGAAAAGGCAGTTTAAACACGCTGGCATGGCTGCATAAAAATCTTCAAATTCTGATCACTGGAATGGATGGAGACATGACAACCGCCATGTTAGCAAAGAGAATATATGGGTATCTCTATGGTTAAATAACCACAGAACCACCCAGTTAGGTTATCAGTCAAAAGCAATGCCAAATTCTCCCTTCTCAGGTAGCAAAGATGCCATCTAAAATATAGGGTTTTACAACATTGTGGGGTAAATCTCAACACCAGTGCCCCAGGCCCCATGATCTGTGGATGAATAAACTTGATCAGGTTACATCATAAGGACTAGATATGCTCATCTGAGACAGAGTGCATGTCTGAAACCAGGAGATCCACTTCACAGTTTCAGGTCAGTGCCTATAGATGAGGAGATATAGGTAGGGCTGTGGGAACAAAGTTGATCAGGACAACACCTTAGATGTAAGTGGAGGGAGACATTCAGAGAAATGGAGGCCATTGCTCCCACCTATAAAAAGGATCTTTTTTTTTTAATAAATTGACCAAAAATATGACCCATAAATTGACAAATGGGAATTCTACAAGTATATCTGCTGAGATTTCACTCCTTCTCTCTCCAGGCCTGGTGCTTTACTTCCTGGCAGAAATATGTCGGGAGCCTGTACTTGCCTTTAGAACTGCCTAGCTGTATGTAACTCACCCCATTTTCAGACTGTATTTAGGAAATTTTGTCAGAAGGTAATTAGGGAATACATAGAATCCCTCAGGGTTCACCTGAAAGTACATATTTATTTCCAACAATTCTTCATTTAATTCAGCTGCCATGCCGTGAAAACAAGGACAATTTCTGTGAAAGGAGAGAAATTCTTAAGAAAGATGTGCATACATGAATCACCACATCCAGCCTTGCTCAGTTATGAAGATATTTCACGTGAATAAAGTCAGGGCTACAATATCCAATGAGTACTTCTTCCTGTTGTAAGTGTTGGCACCTAATGCCAACCCTTCAAGAAGGATTCTCATGGAAGAGCTCATGTTGGGAAAGAGGTTTATAATGATTCATTCTATTGCTACATATTCCAGGCCTGATGAGTTCCACTTACTTTGGACTTTGTTAAAACATTGATTGTGGGGAATTTCTTGGGATTCATGAGACAATCAAACAGCCTGAGATACCTAATAAATCATGTACCTAGACTCACGGAGAGTGTAGAAGTCATGCATATTCTCTAGCTACTGGCATTGCCAAGGGAATGCTGAAGGGGCACTTCCTAGCAAGAATAAAAAATGTGTGACTATTTTCCCAACAAGTCCACTGGACACAGATGCAAATAAAATCTGAAACAGATCTTTTTCCCCAGAAGCTGACAGCTTCCTCCACAGATATGCCATGATATAAACTAAAGCCCCCAAAGGCCTTCTCATTCTTCCCTTCATGATCTTAGTTTTGAGTCAGAATCCAAGGACTGTCCTCCTCCCCAATATAAATACTTCTATTGACACTTATCCTTGTCTGATACATGGGCTTTCCTGACACCTTCCTTATGCCTTGATTCACAAGGGTTAACAGATATAAAAGCTTTATTTCTTGGTGTTAAGAATGAACTATTCCAAAAGTAGGAACCAGAATCCTGTTACAAAATCTTGTATCGACTATCCTTACTGTCTTCTTCTACTCAAATATTTTCCTTGCTATTGGATAATAATAAAGACTTGTCCCATGCACAATACTCTTTTCTGGAGCATTTGTTCTGGGACTCACTTTATTATAACTAAACTGGATCCAAAGAAATGAGAAGAATTGTAGTCAATAAAATGACAAAACAATGCCCAGGAAATTGGTCAATAACCAATCTGTGAAATAAGTCAGAGGGAGAGAGAGAGACGCAGAATAGTCTCACTCATCTATGGGTCTTAAGAAAAATAAAAGTCATTTTTGTAACAATCCTCAGAGACAATTAGAGGAGAGCTGGAACACCAGCTCACTCCATGAAGCTCACCACAAGAGTGATGAGCACAGTTATAGAAATAACTACACTGAGAACTACCATAATCAAGTGAATGAATGAGGGAACTGGAAAGCCTGTCTGGAGTACAGGTGGGGGTGGGGTGGGATGGAGGGAGATTTGGGACTTTGGTGGCGGGAATGTTGCACTGGTGAAGAGGGGTGATCTTTATAGGACTGAAACCTTATCACAATCATTTATGTAATCAAGATATCCAAATAAAGAGAAAAAAAATAATCTTAAAAAAAATAACCAATCTGGCAATCACTCCAGGATGAACTGCCCACATTTTTCTAATCTTTGGGGATTTAAGTTTTTTATGATTTAAGAGCTGTCTACTTACAGAGGTGTTTTGACACAGTGGTCTCCTCGTTGAGGGTAAAATGAAGTCACATCCATTACCTCCACCAAGTTGATGAAAACCTTTGGAAGCTGTGGGAACATAAGGGGACTTTCTGATTCCACACTGGTTGTGAAGAAAGCAGTGATGATGACTCAAAGGATCCTAAAGTTTATCGAAAACCCAAGTGCCACTTCCCAGACTTACCCTCATAAATATATCGAAGCTCAAATAAGGAAATTGTCTCCCATAGAGTTCCCATAGTTGTGAGTCTCTTGAAGCACCCAGGCCAACTGAGTTCAGACCACCAAAAACTTAGTCTGATTTACTTAAAATAATCTCACCTCCTCCAATTTAACTGGGGAGAACAGTGAAACACTGTAGTTGCATTCCCACATTCAAGTCAAGTAACTGTTGACAGTAGGATTTAAGCTCAGTTGGCCTCTCACTAACCTGCTGTCTTAGAGCATTCCAGAGATAGAGCCCATAGAGTGAAGCAAGTTTTGTGAAAGCATGGCCTTTAGATATAATTTTTTCATACCCTCATGTAAAAGATGTGAAGTGTTTGATTCATATATTTGATGAATTTCTCCTTTGCTTTTGGATCCTGTAAAGAAAAAAGAAGTTTCTCCTAAACTACTTTGTTCCCACGAGAGATGAGAAAAATAATGGTCCAGAGGCAAACTCAGAAGTAATTTAGAGGGCCAGAGATTAGTAAAGTTGTTATGGAGGTATTTCATACCAATGGGATACTAAGCTCTATTTTTGCTCTTTGTGGCACCAAGACTCTTCTATGAGTCAAACTGAACCATTCATAGACATCCTTGCTTTCTTGAATTTCATGACCAGTATCATTCTCAGACATTTCAGGAGTCCAGAATCATGAAATCTATCTATAATTGATGTTAGCCCTATTGAAAATAATGGAGCCCTAGTGACCATGTTCCAATTACTGTCAGCTTTGTCACATAGTGGCTCCTTTGTGGGACATTTGTTGCTCATCTATCCCCCTAAACTTCTGTCTGTTTTGATTCAGGCCTATAATCTACTCTTCTGATCCATTTTCAAGTGGAGATAAACTTTGACCTTTCTTTCTTTGCCCCTTTCTTTCTCTGCAAGAGTCATTCCTTAGCATAATCTTCATGGTCTTTTCATAAGGATAAACCTGTAGTGTACTTTGCATGTCATCCCATCTGAATCTTCCAGGTGGGGGCGATAAAGGAAAGAATAAAGTGCTTGTGGGTGAGGCGAGAAAAAAAACTTTTTGGCAGAACTGATGCCTGGCTTTTTTGTTATTTAGGAGTTGACACCAGAACTGTTAAAAGACTCGCCTCACCAACTTTTCTCTCCCAACCTTTGTGACCATCTGGATTATTTTGATGGAGAACTGTTATTTAGGCTTCCCAGAGGAGGGGGAATGGAAGAATGGGATATAGTCTCCCATTTTGGGAGATATTTCTGAATTTTCAAATCACCAACAAGGGGTTCAACATCCCCCAACAAATGGAGCCCGGAAGAGGTGAATCTGGACTGTCTGTTACTGTAAGTGACATGTCTTATTGGAAATTGCCTCTGGAGCTCCTTGACTGGTTTCTATGGATACTCACACTCATTATACCATCTGTTATTAAACATATCGGTTTGGCATTATTCAAGTGCATTATTCTGTTTGGATGTAAACCACTTGGTTTGGCACTAGCAAATATCATTGTCGTTGGATGGTTGCTGTTTACAATTCAATCGAAAATTTCTACTCCAATCTCTGCATCGCTTTAGTGGTCTCCATTAGTTATAGTTTGTGGAATTTCTGTTTTGGCTAATATGGCTATCGTATGCATAGGCATTGGCTGGTGGTTTGAAAATAGATAGTGTGGAAATTGTAAAGTGCTGACCAGTATGTACAATAAAAAATTTATCCTACGAAAATTCAGACTAAGGTACAGGCTGATAAATCTAGCACTGACATCAAGAGTATAGGCATTTGATGGTAAAAAATCAACCTGGACACGTAATTTAGACACGATCCAAATCAAAATTGACACTGATGACCAACCTTCAGTGCTAAGTTCACAAGGGAGTCCTGATTCTGTTCACAGTGTGGACTCACATGATAGTGTCAACTCAGACAATGAACCACATTCCAGTACTCCACACCACAGGCCTCAGAGCCCTGTGCAAGATACTTCTGTTAATCCAGCCTCAACTCCATTGCAGACAGTATATGTTTCAACTTATCAAACTCTCAAAATGGAGGATGTGGAACAGTTGAAAAAAGCATGTAAAGGTTTTGGGGCGACCTCTCCAAACTTCCTGGAGATACTAAGAATTTGGTGTCAAAAAACAATTTAGACTCTGTATGACTTTAAAAAACTTGCTAAAATATGCTTGCCATCTAAACAGCGAACCGAATGGGAAATGTTATATGCAGAGAGCATGAAATCCAAACTTTATAATCCAGATGGAAAAAAAAAGTGTGGCAGGAGTTAATCTCTCGTATGAATTATTAATGAAGAAAATCAATATTTAGATGTCCAGGCACAAGCAGCTTTACCTAAGGAAATCTCAAAAATAATTAAGCACATTGCATTGTCTTCATGGGAAAGAATTGATGCTAACAGTACTGGTGAGGGAACCTTTTTAAGGATCATCCAAGGCCCCCATGAGCCTTATGTAGAATTTGTGGCTAAGCTCAAAGATGCTTTGAAAATACAAATTAAAAATGATAAGGTGAGGAAAATTCTAGAAAAATATTTGGCTATTCATAATGCGAATTCGGCTTGCAAATTGGTATTGGCTCTGTTGCAGGAAAAAGCTGATTTTAAATTAATTTTTATATGCATGTAGGAATGTTTATGGTTTGCCCCATTCATTAGCAAACTTAGATCCGGTGCAAACCTTTGCAATTACTAAAGGAACAATACCTCTTTACCTCCAGGAACAAAAAGTAGCCCAAAAGCCATGTCTCTGCCCAAAATGTAAAAAAGGTCATCACTGGGCAAAAGACTGTATATCTGGAAATCTCCCTAATAATAACATAGGGAGAGGTTTTAACACAAACTCTAGGAGACAATTTGCCTGTTAGCATTGTGAAAAACAGGGGCATATTAAAAGGAATTGTCATCTTTTGTTAAATTCAGGTCCTCCAGGACATACAGTTAGGAAACAGGGAAATGCCTACAGGGCCAATCCCTAGGCCCTTTGAAATCAGGGGCAAAGTCATCAAACCATAATTCTTCCTGGCCCAGCCCAAGAAGATTTGGGCCACACCCTTTTGATGTTCAGGGGTTACTCCTGGCTAAGCGCTCACAAATCGCCCCTGGCTTGGGGGGAACATATGGGATGCCAGGGGAACGAAACCTTACCTCTAGCGCCACCTCTCCAGCTCCGAGAAAAAAATTCTTAATCATATAAATGTTGCTTTATGATTGTGTTTTGAGATATTTTCAATTGGCAACTTTTGACTTTTCATTTTAACATCATTGATTTATTGCCCTCAATGTAGATTTTAGGATGGAGGTATAATCATAGTTTTGAAATAACCATATTTTTTGAGTATATTCTTTTCACAGTGCTCGTTATCGATGACTAATTACGAAGGATTTACTGTTTCATATTTGCATTATAGGACTTTACGGTCATGAAGTTCTTTTTCAGATTTACTCGATTCTACTTTAAAATAGTTTTTTGTTATTGTGAATTTGAAGATATACATTTAAACAGTTTTTCTGCAATTGTATTTTCAAAGTGTTTTTCGTTGATTCAGCTGAATTTTTTCTTTAGCTCCATTTTAATTCCTTCCCAATAGATATTTTTGGTAATTATGAGTGAGTGCTATTCCCATAATTTTGTATAATATGTATTTACATGTCTTATTGCATGTCTGTCTGTATGGTTTGTATATGGCTCCCTTTTCCTGACATTTTATCCCTTAATTTATTATTCCTAGTCCTTAAGGTTTTATTTATAGGAATCCCATCACATGTGTGGATCGCCTCCTTCACCCACAATTACAAGTCTCCTGATTTTGGACTGAGAAATACATTGTTAACTGTTCCAGTGCTGTATCAAATATCAAGTTACAACTTGTCTTCCCTGATGCACCAAATGTCTTTGGTAGGAATTTTGGGAGTTCTACACTCCCTAACTTTTTAGAGTGATTTTTGGACTTGATAAAACATTTTAGCTTATGTATTTGTATTTTTTATGATTGGAATCCTTTGAAGTATACTTGATTCTATATTTTTGATTATTGTAATTAATGTTTTTATATTTTAGTTTTTAATCTTATAAATTGATGTTGTATTTCATTATAGTTTTGCTTTTGTAACTACGGGTTTGGAGTTAGATATTGTTAAATTATTATCGTTATTGTTATTGTATTATACATTATTATTATTTGATTACTAAAATGGGGGAATTGTAGTGTATTTTCATAAGATTGCTTTTGCCTTTTGTACCACCTTGATCTTCCAGGTGGGGGTGATTAAGGAAAGAATAAAGCTTGTGGGCGAGGTGAGAAAAAACTTTTTGGCAGAACTGACGGCTGGCTCGGTTGTTGTTTAGGAGTTGGCATCAGAACTGTTAAAAGACTCGCCTCATCAACTTTTGTCCCCCAACTTTGTATACGTCTAGATTATCTGCGGTGGAGAATTGTCACTTAGGATTCTCCCAGGAAGGGGAACTGAAGAATGGCATATAATCACTCATTTTGGGAGATATTTCTGGACTGTCAAATCACCAACAAGGGATACAACATCTCCCAACATATACCAAGTTTCTTAGCAGTTGTCTCAACAATTAGAGTAAGAAATAACTTTTCTTGAAGACTTATGCTAAGCATTCCACCTAGTCTTTTGAGTCAGGTCAGAATCCTTCTGATGAATAAAATACAAGCTTTTCAAATTACGACAATTCGTGGTGTGTCCCAAGTCACAAAATGCCATAGTCAGCAACTCTAAACATATTTCCTCGGAGAAGCACTATTAGAAACAGATTTCATAGGAAGGAGACCAAGGTGAGAAATAATGCATGCCCACTGATAGCAAAGACCAGCTTTTCTGTACATAAAGAACCACCCTCTCAGTAGAGTGGAAGACAAATATATCTGATATTCTAGAATGGAGTTTCATGGCTCTCTTGTCGCCAGTGAGACTACCAAGCTGGAGGACCTGGTATGGCTAATGAGAGGTATAAGCTAATTGCTTCTTAGCTGCCCATTGAAGTTGCTTAGGATCCTACCTGATTATTACAGTAATCACACAAGTCATTGATCCCAATGAAGATTGTGATCAGCTTCCAGTCGTTGTCCATGTCAATATTCTGAGAGAGATAGGAAACTAAATTTAGACTCAGTGATGAAAGCGTCATCAAACTCAGATCAGCTACTCCTCTTAGATCCCAACTCCTTTTATACAGACTTCCACAAGTCAGTTGCAAGTTGCCAGAGGAATGAACCAGCCATTCTGGGGCTCACTTATCCCAAGAGGTAATTGAGGCTAAAAAGACCTCATTTCAAATTACCAGAAAGATAAAATAAGACAAACCCTGGCACTCAGAACTATGTCAGAACGTAATGTAAGTGCTCAGTGAAAATGATTATTGGTATAAAATAGGAAGATTAAAATTGGCATGAAACATTTGTGAGGTGATGCTGAGATCATATAGTCATTTTCAGTACAGAAGCCAAGGTGGGAACCAGATTGAGAATTCAAAATTTAGTCACATGGTTTTCAAGCTCGTTTCAGAGGCACACCTGACCATGCTCAGGGGCTCTCCCTGGCCATGTTTGACTACCATCTGCAGTGCTGAGTATCAAAAAGAAAGATGCTCATAGGAACTCCCTCATCCTTGTGCTGGGAATGAGGAACAACACAAGAGAAGCTGTATAAATAGGTAGTTATGTGACTTCATGTGACTGTTCACTATGGATAAGGACATTATTTCCTTTGAAATTCAATAATAAAGTTCTTGCAGAGTCCTGCAACTTTGTATATGAGAACTATAAACCTATACAACAGACTTATAATAATCATATTGCTAAGCTAAAATTTTTAAGAAAATTTTAAAGAAAAGTTGGAGTGTGAAGAAGTAATGAGCTAACCTTCACCAAAACAGAACTAAACTTCTACTGAGTTCCAGATGCAAAGTCCCTGAGCTATTTCTGGAAAAAGTCTTTCACATATAAATCTAAGCAGAAGGAGACTCTGCCTCCATTGGGGTTTTTTATTGGGACCCTTCGATTAGCCTATTCCTGTCACCACCCAAACCAGAGTCCTTCCATGAGTTGGATGTGAAAACATGTACAAATGAGAAAGCTTGCAATGTGCTGCCATGAATGTCAGTCAGATTCAATGAGGGGGAAGGAGGAAAGTGACAGCAAAATGCTAGTTTGAGTGGCCAGGGCTGCCATGAGAGATCTCTGGGAAGTCAGCTATTGGAGAGAATGTGAAGATCATCTCTTTCCTCATTTCTTTGTTCCTTTCTCCTTCACATGGTAGGTTTTGCAGAGGCTAGCCAAGTACCATTCTATAACATTTTTGGTTACTAAGACCCACCTCTACCCAACAAACTCTTGGTATTTTTGGTATCAATTCTTGAAATCAGGGCCGAGAGAATGTGTTGGTAACTCTAGGAACCCAGTACTTAAAGGAATGTACTTTTTCAGAAGAAATGGTGGCTTGGTACTCACAGAATCTAATTCCATTTTTTGCAATAGCTTATTGGCTTGTTCTGGCATGTCCCTGGGAAGAGAAAGAGAGGGGAATATTAGTATTGGTTCAGAAAAAAGCATTCAAATGAAATGATTTCCACCTTCTTTTTTGTTCTCCCATTTCTCTTTTATTGCTTCACTTTTTAATATAATTTTTATTTTGATCACAGTGCCTTACATATTGTTTACAATAATATTTTAGGTACATATTAACATAAAATCGGGGGAATTACCATCATCGAATTGTCTTCCTTCCACCTCCGTTCCTGTCTTACCTCCCATATCCTCTCTTCCTTCACCCCCGAGGCTGCTAGAATTGGTGGTCCCCTATGTGCCTAGCTTACTACTTAGTGGTCTTACACCTGTTTGGTCTTGATACCTTCCATTATTTCCCCCTCTAACTGGGATGGCGAACTATATAGTTCAAGTTATGTGGTTTTGTTTGAAGAAACAAAAAATAATAAATTGGGGTAAAAATCAAATGTGCCAAAATGGGCGGAGTCCATCAAGAGGCTCTCATCATTGGTTTGAGAGATGAAGGGGACAAGGAAGGTGAAACACCCAACAGTACAAAAAGAAGTGTCAAATAAAATATCCAGTGAGCATTCCAACAATGAATATAAGCACCACATAAAAGCCATGATCCTGAGATAAAAAACATGGCAGAGCACATAAAGAAAGAAAAGCAGAAAAAATATAAATATAAATGGAGACAACTTCAATAACCACACCAAAACAAAGAAATCAACAAAAACTAGATAAATCAATATATAAATTGTTTTGCGCTTTTTGCCTTTTTTTTCCTCCTGCACAAGCAGAGTAAATATTGGGGTCATTAGAAAAGAAATTCCCTTGGCCTATAAGATACAGGGTTTCTATACCCTTGGAGTATATTGTCATGGGATTAACTATAAACTCCATACAGGTTCATTTACTCTCCCCTTGGAGCTTTCGTGTTGTTTGTAAGACTTCTGCTCTGTCCTGGGTGATAAAATCAGACCTCTGTATCTAGAGATCTCGGTATCTGCACAGGTCAGGGAGTGGAACTTATAATGAAGTCTTTCGTTGTGGTTCTAGAAGTTCTGTTCGCTCAGTGTCATTTTAATCCATCTTCTGTGGTTGGTGGTCTTGGTCTTTGTGCTGATCCTAGGTGAAGCCTAGGGTAGCGCCTTTCTTTATGTTTCCAGAGACCCATTCCATTGCAATTTTCTCAGAGAGGCCTTTGAAACTAGAGATCATGGTTGTTGTGTAGATCGTAGCTGGAACCCTAGATTAGTGCTTTTTAATTTGTCCCATGATACATACAGTCCGGTCATGGTTCTATCAGGCAGTAATATGTAAATTGTGATCTTGGCTTTTGGACAGACCAAAGAGTGACAAGTCTTCTTATTTTGTCTTATTGTTAGCTGGTGAGGTAAGATAACCTGCTCTTAGATCAAGTTGTTCCCATTTTTTTCATTGTCAGGATATTATATTAGAGCTGGCACTTGTTGGTGTCCAAGAAGTATTAAGGATTTCCCGGATGGAATTTCTTTCCTGTAGCTGTTGTGAAGGACTGTGTCGTTTCTATGTCTGGGACCTAGGGTTCAAAGCTGGACGGTTGGTACCTAATCACCTGGGGTCTAAGTTGGGTCCACGTGACATATTTTCAAGGTGGGAGATGTCTCTGTATTGTAAACAAGTATGAGTTCTTATCCCTAGTAGATAAGAGCTCATTTTTATATGTAAGATTTCCCCTTTCTTAGTGTGTCTTTACAGGGAGAAGTGGTGCTACATTATATTGCCAGTGCATTTGGGGGTGGAAAGAGAAGAAAACAGAGACAGGTCACACACCGAAAAAAGATAAAAATAGAAATAAAAATATATGTACTCATATATATGTATGATTTAAAAATGAAATAACAAAGTAATGAAAGAAACAAAATGATGCAAGGGATTATCTTACATTGGGGGAAAAAAGGTAAAGAGGTAGTGTAATCTCTGTCAATAATAATACCTAAATGTTAACAGACTAAACTCTCCCATTAAAAGGAACATAGTAGAGAACTGGATTAGAAAAATAACCAGACTTCTGCTGTCTGCAAGAAACACACCTACAACTACAGGACAAGCACAGGCTTAGAATAAAAGGATGGAAATTAATTATTCAGGCCAATGGAAAACAAAAAAAGAGCAGAAACAGCCATTCTTATATCAGACCAAAATGGATTCAACATCAAGAATGTGATCAGAGACAAAGATGGTCACTACTTACTGATCAGGGAACATTAGATCAAGAAGTACTAACCTTGGTCAATATCTATGGCAACTAATGTAGAGTCATCAAAATATGTGAGGCAACTGCTCACAAACCTGGAAAAACACATGAAGGGAAATGTGATAATAGTAGGAAACCTCAACACTCCACTATCACCACTGGAGAGATCCACCAAACAGAAAAACAGCAAAGAAGTAAGAGCTCTAAATGAAAAATTAGAAGTTCTAGGGCTAATAGAAAAATACCATCTGCGAGACTGGAAAAGGAAGACCTAGGAAGCCTAAACAGACCAATCACTTCAGAGGAAATTGAAGATGTAATTAAGAAACTCCCTAAGAACAAAAGTCTAGTCCCAGATGGATTTACAGATTTTTACTATCAAACATTCCAAGAAGATTTGCTACCACTTTTCCAGAGGTTCTTCCAAATCATCGAAAACACAGGAATCCTCCCCAACTCCTTTTATGAGGCTAATATCACATTCATTCCCAAAGATGGCAAAGACACCATGAAGAAAGAAAACTACAGACCAATCTCACTAATGAACATAGATAAAAAGATACTCAACAAAATCTTAGCAAACCGAATCCAGCACTTCATCAAAAAGATCATACATCATGACCAAATGGATTTTATACCAGGAATGCTAAGTTGGTTCAACATACACAAATCAATCAACTTTATACATCACATCAACAACAAGACAAAAACCACATGATTATATCAATCAATCAATCAATCAGAGAAGGTGTTTGACAAAATCCAACACCCTTTCATGTTGAAGACACTCAGCAAAATAGGGTTAGAAGGAACCGTCCTCAAGACAGTTACAGCTATCTATGAAAAGCCCACAGCAAACATTATCCTTAATGGCGAAAACCTAGAACTATTTCCACTAAGGTCAAGAACTAGGCAAGGCTTTTCACTCTCTCCACTCTTATTCAATATAACCTTAGAAGTCCTACCAATAGCAGTCTGACAAGAAAAGGGAATCAAAGGAATCCAAATTGGGAAAGAGGAACTCAAACTATATTTGCAGATGATATGATGATATACATCAAAACCCCTAAAGAGTTCACAGTAAAACTCTAGAAACAATTAACCAATACCGCAAAGTGGCTGGATACAAAGTCAATACACAAAAGACAGTAGCGTTTCTCTATACAAATAACAAAGAAGAGGAGAGAGATTAAAAATACAATTCCATTTAAAATAGTATCAAAAATATCAGATACCTAGGAATCAACCTACAAGGAAACTGAAGGACCTATACCAGGGAAACTTCAAAACACTTCAGAAAGAAATTGAAGAGGATCTAAAGAAATGGAAGAACATCCCATGCTCATGGGTAGGTAGAATTAACATAGTCAAAAGGACTATCCTACCCAAACTTCTATGTAGATTTAATGCAGTCCCTATCCAAATTCAGACATCATTCTTTAAAGAATTAGAACAATAAATCACACAATTCATCTGGAAACACAAAAGACCCAGGATAGCCAAACACATACTTAAAAACAAGAAGCTGCATAGCATCTCCTTACCTAACCTGAAACTATACTATAAAGCCATAGTGCTCAAAACAGCACAATACTGGAACAAAGAGAGGACCTCAGACCATGGGTCAGAACAGAATTCCCAGACATAAACCCCCAGATATACAGCCTACCAATTTTTAACAAAATAGCCAAGAACTTGAAATGTAACAAAGAAAGTGTCTTCAACAAATGGTGTTGGTACAACTGGAAAACAACATGGAAGAAATTGAAAATTGACCCAACCCTCACTCTTTATATAAAAGTCAACTAAAAATGGATCCTTGAAATCAGACCTGAATCTATAAATGTTATTGAGAATAAAATAGGCAGAACACTCGAAGACCTATATATCAAAAGGGTCTTTGAGGATGGATCACCAATAATAATGTTACCTAGATTGTGGATGAAAGTGGATGGAACACCATTTGATAAAATGAACATTCTAGGGGGCCAGAGCAACAGCACAGCTCTAGGGCATTTGCCTTGCATGTGCCCAACTTAGGATGGACCTGGGTTCGATTCCCCTCATCCTGTATGAGTCACTGATGTTGCCATGAGTGATTTCTGAGTGTAGAGCCAAAACTAACCCCTGACGGCAGCCGGTGGGGCGCCAAAACAAACAAAAAAATTACTCTAGTGTTAGATGTAGTGGTTGAAATGATGAAGTGCAAAATTAGTACTACTGTAAATTATGGTATCTCAAAAAATTGGTCACAAAAACTTTGTTCATTATTAGCTTTAACTTGAATATAATGCCCCAGGATGGGATACTAGCATTGGTTATCTATGATGACACAGAATCTTCCAAGAATAGAAATTAAAGATATGCTTTGTCAGGAAATAGATCAAAATCTTGCATAAAATCTCCCTGACTCTAAAGATTTCTAGTCACTTCTTAATAGATATCCACAAGAATGTGGATATGTGAGTCTGAATCAGGTGGCAACTTTAGACCTGGAACATAGCAGACACTATGCTTTTCCCATATAGTCCTCCAAGTGCCCCTTTCCCAAATCCTTTAAGTGGTCATAAGGACACAGGGTCAGAGTAAAGTGTTGAGCCTTGAGATACTGGATTCTTTGATATCTCGGGACAGTCAACACAATTTGAAATTCCTTATTCTTTTTGCTAGATTCTCTTCATGAAGTTGAGAGTTGGTATGAGCCAATATATAAAAGAGAAAAGCTCAGGAACAGTGAGTAATGCTGAAGTACTTTAGGACTGAGGCTTGTGTACCAGCGAGGGCACACTCCCGTATGCCTCCACATCTGTTATCAGTCTAGCTTCTCCTGCATTCTTCAAAACGACTAAGGGGTACTCATGTGGACTTACTGAACTCTGGCTTTCTCCTCTGCTACATTCAGTCCTGCCAACTCAGGCCATGACCCACGAGAGATACCATGGATGACGGAGGAGAACTTGAGCAGAATGTCTTTCAGGGAGAAACAGAGAACAACTGTGAGAGAAAAGTGAGTGAAGGCCAGAAGACACAGGCTATATGGGCTGGGAAATTTGGAGTTTCCTCAGGGCTAGTTAATCCCCTCCCAGCATGTGACTTCTACTGCCTCCCTGGGGAAGGTGTTGACTACAACCAGGGGTTGACAGAGCCCTAGGAATGGAGCTGAACTGTGTGCCTACTTACTTGGCAATGTGGTCTGCTTCTCTAGAACCTTATAACTTCCAATGCTAGGAACAAGAAAGTCCCTGTGTTAAAAATATTCCAACCTATGGCTTAATATCCTGCCACATCTTCAGAATCCAAACCAATCTGCCATAAGTCTCTGGATGTGTCTATCACTTTGAAAACAAACCTCACTCTCTGAAGCTCAGTTATTCATACTACAGTGAACACCGTCTTACCAGGAGAACCAACCACTTATGCTTATTTGGAGGGTTACCAATAATAGAAGTATATCTGAGATCCTCACCTAAAGGAAACAGATTTCCAGGCTTTCGATATATCGTAGGTAAAAGGACTGGCCCCCCATGCAGTCTGTAAAGGCAAAGAGAAGTTTCTAACTTGCCCTGCTGTAGCAGTCAGGGCCTAGATCTACCTTTTATTAAAAGGGCAAAGAATGCCAGGTAGAGACCCTTGGTGTGCCCATTACTCACTGTGACCCAGTCACCCATGGCAGCCACCACTTCAATGTCTGCTGGTTGCAGCTTGCTGGCTGAGAGAAATGCAAAAGAATGAGTTGTTGGGGCATCTATTTGGAATGACATGCCAAAAATCTGTGGTTGGACTTTAGTTCCATAGGGCCCTAGTGCAGATTTGTCCAGGTTCAATGTTAAAAACTCTCATGCATTTCTGTCCATTCACAGTAAACAAGACAAGGATGTTTGTGCTCTCCTGGCTAATGTCCCTCCTGAGAGGATCCCATTCCTAAACTACATCCTTCACCATATCTAATCATTGATTATATGAATGGTATCCACCCCTGAAACTCCTTAATGAAGAGAGCTCAGTCCCCACTGAGAACCCATCAAACTATATTTAGTTTTCTATAAGGAGTCCAGGTTTTATCTGCACCTTATCTCGGAATCAGACAGAGTCTGTGTTTTTAAGGTCTCCCCATCCCTTGATATTTCAGCATTCAATAGAAATAGGAGTTATGCATTCACTCACCTGAGGATGGGGAATGTGGAGAAACCTTCAAATTCTCACAAAAAAAGTCACTACCCCAGTCCTAAATGAACAGAAAAAAAGAGTGTCTATCAGACTCTATAAGAATATTAGCCAGCAACACCAAGAGACACTACTAGCATAAGGAATGTTCAGTGGAGGATACTCTACATCCATGAAGAGGGTCTGTGAGGGGGGCATCTATGGTAGATGAGCTTAAAGCAATCAAGAGAGGAAAAATGATAGCCATCTAGTCTGTATGCATGACGCACATCATATGTAGGGGGGCCCCTTGTGAACTCTATTGGCTTTCCTGGTGCAGTGAGCTGATGTCCCCTCAAGAAATATTTTGGCCAGCAGGGCTGTTGGTAGAATTAATCATAACCCCTGCGTGGATCACTGACTATATTTCTGTTATATATGACATGGTGGTGACATTATACATATCTTTTCTTATCATTTAGCTTTGTCTCCCTTGCAAAACTACATGCCAAATTATGGCCTCAGTCAATGTGTACTCAGTGAAATTTTCAGTACCAAAAACTGCTAAAATTTCCCGCTGAGTAAATATATTTGCAACTCAAAGATGAGTCCAGTCAGCTACCTACAACTTGTTTTTCTGGTCTCAACTTCTAGGTGGTAATCAATAGCTTCTGTCCTCCTTGCATTTTACTATTCCAGAAGGCTGCAAAACTGTAGCAAAACCAGTTTCACTTTCTTTGTTATAAGAAGATTCCTTTCTAACCTAGAACATCTCTATGTCCCTTCCTTACCTTGGGATTCTTTTCACCTGTATTGGCTGGTTTTTTGTTATGTGTATTCTAGGGCCCAGTACCATTGAGATGTTCCATCTAAAGATTCTCTGATCTTTGTTTTTTCTAAATACCTTGCATACAAGAGTTGTACTTATATGTATCAGCCTGAAAAGTAAAATAGTCTAATGTCTATTGCAGATGCAGGTCCTCATACAATGTATTTTGTGTGGTCTCATTATTTCATATTTCATATTCATCCATTTGTGTTCCTGCTTTCCTTTCATGAAGGACAATGTCCCCACTAGAAGATGCTGCGATGCAAGACACCTGAAGCATATCTCCTTATCAAAATGGGGTTCACATCATACTCAGCTCTGATTCTTTACCCCATCTTAATAGGCCACGTATTAGTACATGGTGGCAGTCAGAAAATACTCTCCCCATAGCATTCCCTGGAACTGGATGGTTAGACACCAGGGTCTCAGAGCAGTTCTAGAATGGATGGTTTCTGAAGGCAGCATTTGTACCACCACCCACCCCCAATTCTTTTTTAGGAAAGGTCTCATTTGCATATGTTAATACTCTTAAACCAAACACATAGACAAGTTTCTCCCTCACAGCCAGAGATGTCATGGTGTTACCTGTTCTACTATCTGTGAGGGGTATTCGTAGCCACTATTTTTCTTCGTTTTCAGGAATGGGGCAGACTAAAAAATGAAAGAGAAAAGAAAGGAAGGAAGGAAGGAAGGAAGGAAGGAAGGAGGAAGGAAGGAGGAAGGAAAAGAAAGAAGAAAGAAAGAAAGAAAGAAAGAAAGAAAGAAAGAAGAAAGAAAGAAAGAAAAGAAAGAAGAAAGAAGAAAGAAAGAAAGAAAGAAGAAAGAAAGGAAAGAAAGAGAAGAGAGAAAGAAAGAAAGAAAAGAGAAAAGAAAGAAAGGAAAGAAAAAGAGAGGAGTGGGAGAGAAAGAAGAAAGAAAGAAGAAGAAAGAAAAGAAAAGAAAGAAAGAAAGAAAGAAAAAAAGAAAGAAAGAAAGAAGAAAGAAAGAAAGAAAGAAGAAGAAGAAAGAAAGAAAAAAAAAAAAAAAAGAAAAAAAAAAAAAAAAAAAAAAAAAAAAAAAAAAAAAAAGAAAGAAGAGAGAGAAAGAAAGAAAGAAAGAAAGAGAGAGTGGAAGAAAGAGAGAAAGAGAGAGAAAGAAAAACAAAGAAAAAAGAAGGGAGACAGGAAGGGCAGGAGGGAAGTAAGAAAAAGAGAAAAAAGAAAGAAACAAGAGAAAGGAAGAAAATATAAAAGAATGAATAAAAAAGAAAAGAAAGAAAGAGATAGAAAGAAAGAAAGAAAGAAAGAAAGAAAGAAAGAAAGAAAGAAAGAAAGAAAGAAAGGAAAGAAGAAGAAAGAAAGAAAGAAAGAAAGGAAGGAAGGAAGGAAGGAAGGAAGGAAGGAAGGAAGGAAGGAAGGAAGAAATAAAAAGAAAGAATAGTAAGAAATAAAGGAAATAAGAGATAAAGATTAGGAAAGAAAAAAATGAAGAAAGAAAAAGTGATGAGTTAGATGAAACCATTATAATAAATTAAGTAAATTATTCTGAACTTTATAGATTTTAACATGTGTCTGATCCATTTGAAATATCATATATAGATTTTATTCATTTTATGAGGGTTCTTCTAATGGCAAGGAAAGGGCTACACAATAAAATAAGGGAAATTTTCTTCCATCTGTATACGTCAGCATCTTTTGTGCTCGAATTTTCCTTCTCTTGGCTCTTGAGCATCTATCTTCCTGATCCTGACAGTGTTGTCTTTATTTTCTTTATGTTTATTAGTTAATATTATTATTTTTTTTCATGTTTATTTTGTGGGGGAGCAACACAAACACTGCTCAGAGGATACTTCTGGCTCTGCACACAGATATTGCTCCTGAATGGCTCAGGGAACTATATGGGATGCTAGGAGTCAAACCCGGGTCTGTCTTGGGCCGGCAATTGCAAGGCAAATGCCCTACAATTGTGCTTTCTCTCTGTTTCCTGTCTTTCCTTTTGATGTGATTTTTCTAGCAATAGTTTTACTCAATCAGCTCTGAGATTATGAGAAATTGGTTGCTTGTATTAGGTATGTCGTGTTCTCAAGGACTATTACTAGCTCTGTGCCTGAGGGTCACTTAGAGTAGAATAATCATAGAGAGGAAGGAATCAGGCCTAGAGGTTCCTGGGACTGTGGTTCTATAGAGAAAGACATGGTGAAACACTTTGTGCAGTAGTGAACACTCGAGTGCCCCATCTACACTGAGTGCCTTGCCTGTCCATTCTGAGAGTCTAGCCATGAGACTATTAACAAGTAGAGAAAGCAAAGCCTCCAGGAAGTGACTCCAGCCCTTTCTGGCCCGCATTGGAGCTGGAGGCCTCCATGTGCTACTGCCCTTCTATATTTATTTCTTCTCTTACTCTTCCTCCTGATCTTGAACAGTTTCTGTGTTCACTGCCTCCCTTCTCACATCCCATGTTCCCAACACTATACCTCTTTCTCATGGGGCTGGTGCTTCTCAAGTTAGAGCCTGGGCCCCAGACTGGCATGAGAACCAGCAGGTAGGAGCACAGGCATATAAAGGGGGATGCACTTAGATAGATACACGAGAAGTGGCAGGTATGCTCAGTCCAACCCCAAAGGGAACCTAGACTTAGGGGAGGTATTTATTCTTGTACTGCCACAAAGACGTCACTGGCCTGGAACTGATTGGCTTAAAGTCAACACTAAGAGCCTAGTTGCTGACAGAATGGAGCTGGAATGAAAACCATTCCTGTGTTTCCAAGTTTCAGATTATGCTGAAAACTACTTACTTTTCTCTTCCTACAAGAAGCCTGGAGCATAGTCCTGGGATTACTTTCTCAGGGTTCCTAAATTCCCTCATCTAAACAGTGCTGGCTTACTGCTAGCACTTCATTTCTTGAAGCTACTCTTGAAAAGGTCTTTCAGGCCTGTGCTCTATCAGAAGTGCTCATATCAGAACCATGGGATTCTCATGGCTCTCCATTATAAATTCTTCCTATCAGCTCCTAATGTCATTGCTAAAATAAGCCCTCCAGAAATCCCTTCCTTTCTTCACTCAAGGCTCAGGCTTGACATCCCTCTGCCCCCAGCCTTCTACAGATGAATCCCAAGCTTTAACTCTAACCTCCTTCTCTCCTTTCAAAAAATATACCAGCCCATTAATAACCCTCTCTTTCTTTCACCTTATTCTTTTTAGTCTCAAAATCCAATGGTTCCCAGTGAAGGGGGACAAGAAGAGATGGTAGAGAAGGAAGCCCTAGTTTCTGGGTAAGAATCTGAGCAAAGCAAGAGCACACCTATTACCTGTTGCATTCCTGGGCACATTAGAGAGTTTTCCACAGAAAAGTCGAATACTCTGGTTTTATTGCCTAAGTCTTCAAGCTGATTGGGAAAGAAGAAAGAAACATTTGAGTATATATCCCTGAGACCATCTTGAATTGAGAAAGCTCAAAACTTGAATTCAGGGCCATTGGCTGCCTCTTCTATTCCTGCCGTTTGCTAGGTGATGAGCAAGGGAACATCCTTTGCACTTCTAGGGCTAAACTTTAACAAAAATAATCCTGGTGCATCTCTGTAGGTCTCTTGAGACACACGAGATAAACTTGCCTATTCTGCCTTGCATGATATTGGGACTAAATTGTCCTGCCCAAGCATCTGTTTGCACAAACTGGAAGATTCTGGAATCCAAACCAGAGCTTCACCTTTTGAGCCTCTACAAATGGGCTCTTTCCCCTCTGTTATAGCTTGCTTGTGTCTATGACTCTAGAGCATTGTGCTCTCCAGATATTCCAATTTTATAGAACAGCATTCCAGGGATATCCCACTGCTTTTACCATATTATTCCACAGGGCATAAGCGAGCTTGCCATGTCCTTTTTGACTGATGCTGTGGCAGTCGATGGAGAAGTATGAACTATCACTTTTCCCATCCTGCAGGAGAGAAAGAGATTTCCCCATGGGCCTGTTGGTTTCAACAGTGGAAGCGGAGTTAAGGCCTCATGAGGGAGTTGATTCCTAGAATCTTCCACTTTCTACAGACTCCTGGTTAAAGGCATATAAATATTGGCCCATTAGGGCCTGATCCCCTCACCTATGGGACCATATCAATCCTAGAGCATTAGACGTGAGTGGTCCCAAGGTCATAACTTCTGTTCTGGCTCCAATATTCTCTTTATTTTAAAAAAGCAGTTTTCAATGTAGTTGGTGAACCTCTCAAGCAGTGCTCCAAATGCTTGAGACATTCCTCCCAGTGGTGTATATTATTCAGTAGTATTGGGCTGATGTTTGTATGATGTTTAGACCAGATACCATGCTACTCAGGTCACCCCATTCTGCTAACACTCTGGCCATATTCAAGAATTCAGGCAGTGTAAGCAGAGAAAAGGTGTGAGGGTCAGACCTTCAACACACAGGGAGCCTCCTGTAGTTTAGGCCTGTGTGTGCTATATAGCAATATTAGTCTAAGTTTGTTGTGATGAGATCCTTGTCCAAAGGAAACCTTGGCCCGATGCAGGAACAAACAGATAACTGTCTCATGAGAGGCTGCTCTGGAGTAGCTTCTTGCTCCAAAGAAACGCTCTGGGCTTAGGCAGAGCCATAAAGGAGCATTGTGCTCCAAGGAAACAGCCATGCTCACAGGACTTGCCCAGGGGGAGGGCTGGGTTACAAACCTCTCCATTAATATTTCTCCACAAAACAAGGCCCCTGGTTTCAAGCTCAGGGAAACAGATTCAAATGAGCTTTGCAAAACACCCACAGTTGGGAGAGCCAACAAGGGTGTGTCTATTGAGTGAAATTGGATCTCCAATAACCCCCATTGCTTCCAAAAAAAGTGGTCTGTGAAGCAGAGTCATTGAGACAAACTTCGACCTTGTCTGTTTGTTTAAAACTTCTGTGATTTTAGGCAGGATAGGATTTTAGCCACAACCTCCTAGACCCTCCATGATGGAGATTATGATAGGCCCTCAGAAGGCAATCAGAATGGGTTGAGATAGGAGAAACTTATACCATATGCTTAGTAGATACCAGTCAAATATTGCTATGGTGAATAAGGGTGCAAACACCTACATAGGCCACCTCTGTGATCCCAGATGTTCCAGGACTTGTGATATAGACTAGCATCTGGGTTTCCTACTGGTATCATCTTCTCAAAGGTAAAGAAGAGTTTTCCCCTTGACTGTACCCCCTCCAAGGCATCCCTTGCTAACAGGCCTTGGAACCCATGAGCTCAACTGGCACATACCTGTAAGGCAGGATTGATGATAGTGTCTAAAAAAGGCTGCAGTACCACAGTGAAGTCACTTTTTGTGTCATAGCGGCCTGACCAAATCAGATTAGTCAATATGATCTGCAATATAGATATGAGCAAGTTCATCACAGGCTCCAGACGGGACTGAGCCCAGTGGGATGGGGAGGTCAGCCCCGTCCCCTTGAACAGTAGCACATCCCTGGAGAACAAGTCAATGTGCCCTGGCAGGTGTTTTCCCTGAGTCGTGGGCATAGGCTGCACCAAACAGTGGTTGGAATCACTGCTAGCACTGAAGGGCCAGACAGCAAGTTCCACAGGATCTAAAGTCTGAAGATAGTCTCAGGAGGCTTGACCTGTGTCACTACTCTGTGCTATATCGGGGCACTGCACATTCAGCATGAAGGGAAGGAAAGGCACTCCCTGGTGTGCTCAAGTTACTGCCCCCTCAAGCACTCAATGAAGTGACCCAGAGCTGTTTCCCTTATGTCTGTGTACCTGGGTTCTTTTGAGACATTCAAGCTGAAGTGGTTGAGCATCCAAGGAGAAAGAGAAAAAAGTGTCCATCTGGACTCTTGTGCCTGAAATCTTGGAGCACCTTTAATCTCAGAGTGTCTCTTCAAGAAAACCGTGAGCTGGTGTGTTAAGCAAGAAGCATCTGGGGATTACCCAGTGTGATGATTTTCTGGATCTTACCTTATAGTAGATGGTAAAGTTCTCCAAGAGGAAGATATCATGGTGGCCTTCCAGTGGATACAGAACACAAGTACATCGGCTTCTGAACACAGAGGACCAAGATGAAACATGAAAAGTCAGTTAGGGACTGGTTCTGCTGCTAGTGTATGGGAGAAAGGCGTCGGTGACTTCTTTTGGTCTTATCCAGGAGAACCATGAGTAAAAGTCTATGGCCTTTGATACAAGTGGACATGGTAGTGTCTAAGATGATATAATCAGATTCCAGAGTACAACAAGCTTCCCTCCATTTTACTGAGCAAATGATTTTGATGACAATAGTACAGAGCCCTGAGACAATCTCCAGTGAGCCAGTGAATTATTTGTTCCAGTATGGAAAATGTTCAGTTAATTACACCTTCAACTACATCCCTGATGTACAACAGGGCCCCCTGATCCTCTTTTGCTTTATAGCAGTGATTCAAATCCCAACAATGTACTTGATGTGACAGGAGGCACATGAATAGAAAGTTCTTGACAGAGGGTTGGCCAAGATGTATTTTTCTGTGAAAGCACTCAATGGACATAGAAGCAAGAAATAAATTCACACTGGCTTTCATGCCACAATGGTAAGGAGGTTTTTGTTTACAAAAGATCCCTGACCCTTCATAAGTTTCTTCCCATTCAAGCACTGTGGGTATGTCGACTGGGAATAATGTTCATTTTCAAGGTTGAATCACTCTATCTTTCCAACATCAGCCTTAGTCTCAGCCTTCGGTTCCACTTTGCTAATGGCTCTGTCCTATCACCAAGATACCCACTGGTCACTTCCATCAGAGACAAGGTGTCCTAGGCTCCCACCTCCCTGTAAGCAATGCTAACCTCCCTCATGCCTTCACAGACAAGTCCCATACAGAGTGTGAGCCCTGAAATTAATGAGGGTGAGACTGTAGAGTTAGTGAGAGTAGTTAGAATAGTGAGAGGTTGGGATTAGATTATGGAAGTGCAGGAACAAAGACAGTTTGGAGAGCAATTAAAGTTTATGACAAAGAATGGGTGAAAGCAGATTACTAGTAAAGGTGAAGGCAGTAGAGAGAAGGGAGAGACATAACGAGCACTTCCCCAGTCAGAAAAACTACCTACTTTCTAATAACGCATTTCTTTGGGTGAGTCAGGAACATCTGCCGGTGCAACATGGGGTCAATAATGTACATCAGGCTGACCAGGGTTTTGGGCACCTAAAGACAAAACTTTTAATGAGGCAAGCAAAGCGCTACCTTTGTCCTCTTGCCCCAGGTTGTGCAAAAAGCTTCTGGAATCTCCAGATTTCTAGGGAGACATCAGGTATTCTTATAAGCCCATGATCTTGGAATATTCTGGATGCTGCGTATGGCAACCAGGGTAGAAATGTGAGTGTTCATCATTTTTGACTTATGAAAGTATTCTTTGTGCTTCTGGGAACAGGGCTAAAAAGACTAACTCCAGGCTACCCTGCTCCAAGTAGTGTCTAGCCTCAGAGACATCTAACTGTCCCCAGCAGACTGTTGCCAGAAAAGAACAGTGAATGACTCCTGTTCACACTGCTTCTCTGCCCCAATCCTCTCTGTTTCTAGGGGGATTCTGGATGGGACCATTTTTCCTTAGAAATAGACTCCAATCATTTCAAAGAAGGATTCCAATTCCTTGGCTTTCTCCTTTGGGAAAAAGGACCAACATCATTCCTCCTCCCCATTGATGGTGAGCTGTATGCAGCTTTCAGGGGGCCCCACCTACATAGTACTGCAGATAGTCCAAGCCATTTCGAATATATGTAGCAAATCTCTCTGCAGTATAAAATTCCTAGAATTGAATTTAAAAAAGAGAGAGAAAATGGTCAGAGTTGAAATGGGGAGGGGACACTATCCTATCTGCCTCTTATGATAGGTCCTGACTCTAAGGACTTTTCTTCCTCTAGAATTCTACTATCGATAATTCATCATGTCAAATCTGAGAGGACAATTGATCACTGACTCTTCCAAAATGGAGCACCCCAGAGACTATAATCTTTTGCCAGAGCCTATTTCAGTGGCAGACAGCTGATGGGCTGTAGTGTCTTTTGGTTTTGCCATTCTCAGAGTTGTAAGAAAGGGGAATAGAATTCCCAGTTACCTGACACTGGCTCACTCATCCCACTTAAGACCTGAAGATAAAACCAAAAATCTAGGTGCTATAATATGACCATGCAACTTGTATGTATCTTGAATGTTCTCAAACAACAGCTTGGATTGATCTTAAGTATTGCAGTAAAAAGGAATCACTAAAACTAATCCCAATCAGGAGACTTAAGGAGAACTGGTTCTAATCTCATTACCTTCCTATCACAGAAGAAACAAAAATCCTGGTATCCCATCATCACAGTGATGAGTTTCCAGTCTTGCGCATAATTTATGTCCTAAAGAAGATAAAAGAAGGAATGATTTTCCCATAAGCATTTAATAAAATCACCACAGCTTCATAGAAGTAATTCAACTCTTGCCAACTGGTAGAATTAGATTTTGTGAGTTGAAAGAATAGAAGTTCATTTTGAGACTACAAAATTATTATTTTTTGTTTTGACTTAAAGTGGTATTAATAATGATGCTTTATTGTATTTATAGTTCCAACATCATACACATCTCTAGTTGAAATATGTCCATAAGTACCTTAACATTGCTCCATCTGTCTTGCCACCACACCTCAACTCAGTTGTATGTTTTAGTTTCCTCATTATGTTGCATTTGAATATTTGTTTCTACCTCCCTGTATATGTTTAAGTCCCATATATTAGAGAGATCATTCTGGACACCAAGATAGATTTCTAAGATGATTGTGAAGAAAATATATCTTCCTTGTTAATATTAATCTCACTTACATTCATAGCTTTCATTCTATTCACCAGCCTCACGCATTGAATATGAAATAGTCTGAGGAGACAAATCAGGGTTTTTGTAACAAGTGAATTTTTTTTCTTCCTACCATAATTAGAACTTTCAAGAACATTACCATAACTAGACCATTCAAGGACATTACACAACAACTATATGAGCTGGGAAACATCTTTAGATTCAGGGACAATTAGCTATTTCCCTCTTCTAGAGAGTTCATACAGTACATAATCTTTGGGAAAATCACTAGTGTTATCCCTAATAAGGTTAGATAAGTGTATTTCCACTTGTTTGTCACTTATGTTCTCTTTTGTAAGGTTCACATTCAAACTCTTTTTGATATAAAACCAATATCTCTAAGTAACAAAAATAGATATTGGACCAGAAAATATTTCGACATATTTAAATATTTAAATATTAAATAAATTAAATATAATATTTAAATAAATATTAAATTTAACATTAAATTAAATAAAATATTTAAAATTAAATAAAATATTAAAATATTAAATTAAATTAAAATATTTAAATCCTGGTCAGGAAAAATTAATTTTGATGCTCAAACACATTATCATGAAAATGCTCATAATGATATAATTTCTTTTCCTCTACCCTCACTGCCACATCACAGACCTAGATAACACGTAATGGCTTTGACCATTCACTTTGCTGCATAGTGTCTACTTATGCGTTAACAAATGTATTTAAATACTTCCTCAGTCATAATTGTACTCAGCATATGTGCCTCAGTTTGTAGGTCATGGAAGATTTGATGGACATACTCCAAGCTGTCTCCAAGTTCAGGCCCCAGGCACATATCTGGGTGAGATGGACTCAAAAATTTCAGTCTAACCACCCATGTTCGGTCACCAGAAAAAGGTTCTGTTCATTCTTGTTTGATTGTTTTTTTGTTTTTGGGTCACACTCGGTGATGTTCAGGGATTGCTTCTGGCTTCTGTGCTCAGAATTTGCTCCTGGCAGGTTTGGGGGACCATATGGGATGTTAGGGACTGGACCCGGCTTTGTCCCAAGTTGGTAGCATGCAAGGCAAATGTCCTGCTGCTGTGCTGTTGCTCTTTTCAAAAAAAAGTTTTTTTCGAATCTGAGCAAGATGATGTTGGTTGTGTCTATCCCAGATATCATGTTTCTAAACAAGAGGCATTTCTTTTTCTTTAAATTAATATTTATTTAAACATCTTGATTACAAACATGATTGTGGTTGGGTTTCAGTCATGTAAAGAACACCCCCCTTCACCAGAAAAACATTCCCATCACCAATGTCCCAAATCTCCCTCTCTCACCCCACCCCCGCCTATACTCTAGACAGACTTTCTACATCCCTCATTCATTCACATTGTTATGATAGTTCTCAATGAAGTTATTTCTCTAACTACACTCATCATTCTCTGTGGTGAGCTTCATGTTGTGAGCAGGAACTTCCAGCCCCCCATTCTTTTGTAAGAGGCATTTTCTAAAGCTGAGTAAGTAGCTGCATGCTTCAGCTTTATCAATAACTGAAGTAAGGAGCACCAGCATAAAGGGTTAAAAAGGATGTGAGAACCATAGGGTTGAACTCCTTAAAGGATCATCATGGGTGACTAACAGTTCTGTTTAGGACCTGCTGGTTTCTCAACTCCATGCTTTGTTAACTCCATCAAAAGCTAAGGAAAGGGTTATCTTGTTGCCCACAGAAACCTCTGCTAAGTCTTGGCTTGTTTATCTATTTGGTTTATGATTTCAGTTCTTCTGGTACTCACATCCTATGAGGCAGACAGAAGAGTGAATATTTTTAACACTTATGCTATTCTGGGTTTCAAAAAATGTACTCTAAATTAGAGTTGGGCCATTAAGTGGAATGATTTGAAATAGTCCTCATGAGATCACCAAATTTTCATTTCCTTAGTAAAGCACTTGTCCAAGCCCATTCCTCAGAAGCAACAGCTGTGGACCAGGTTCCAAGTCATTGCTACCAGTGGGAAAATATCCCCTTCAAACATAAAAGTTATGTGACAATCAGAACCTATTAATTTCCCATATTGTATTCCTTACATCCCACTCCTAAATACCATACTGGGTTATTGCTGGGGGAGTAGCGAGATTCAAATAGGCTGCATCTTGTCTGTAAGTCCTGGTAACAGTCACGGAAGGGCCTTTAATATTACTGTTGAACTTCCGAAGGATATCTGGAAGAAAATAGAAAGCTTTCATGATGAAAAGCTAGGATACTCTCTTCCTTCTTTCCTTCCTCCCAAAAGTACTGATATCCTCCCTCACCAGCAGCCCCTTGTAGAGAGGGGCCCAAGCTCCAGGAGCATGTGCCCAACAAGTTGGGATCTCTCTGAGTTTAGAGAACATGATGATAGGCTGGGCCTATACAGGAAGAACTCCTCAGTCTCTGACTCTGTCTCTAGCCCTGCCCGTTGCAGTTATCTATGCTCATGTCTGATAAAGCATTTACCCACACAGTCCCCAGAGGTAAGGGGGACAAGGAAACAGACAAACATCCCTGCTGTTCACTTACTTGGTAATGTTTTCACAGAGGGCAGCTCACCGTCACCTCCCATACTGTTGGGAATGAGCAAGCCATGGAAAAGCAGAGTCAGTGCCTAGGTATTCATTAGCAGCAGGTACCACAGCTTCCTCCATGTCCCACCATAGCTCAGTGCTTGAGGCATGATGAAATCATTTTATTTGCTAGGTTTGTAGATGGATAGTAGGGGAGCACCAGGAAGCAATGTGAGTACCTTGTATGTAAAAGCAGCAGCAAAACACAGGGGCCACACCACTTTCCATATTCTATCTTGGGTTTTCCTTAGAGCCCCAAAGAATAGAGCAGGGATTCCCAAAAATTATCCAGCCTGCCAGGTGATTTTGCCACAGATGCTGTCCTGTTTAGTGGCCAACTTGGACCAGGCCCACCGTGCTGTGGGTTGTGGGTTATACTCTGACTACCCCTCCTTCTTTCTGTCTCTTTTCTCCTCCTCTCAGTCTCAGGCAGGGTCAAACTATAGCCTGCCAAAAGCAGTTCCAGGATTCCCATTGAAACATTAGTGTTTGTTGACTTAAATTTACTTGTCCTTCATTTTAAACATTGTATTTGTTCACTTTCTGGTTTTTACTTCAAAATGAAATAATGCAGTGCACACAAGAATTTGTTCATAGCTTTGTTCTTTTAAAAAAATCACAGCCCATTCCTCCAATGGTCTGAGAGATAGTAAATTGACCCCTTGTTTAAAAAAATTTGTGGACCCCAGGTATAGAAGAAGACAAAGACAAACATTTACCTAAATGCCACTCCCCGAAATTCTAAAAGGTTAGAGTAATCATAGCGTTTAGTAGAGCCAGCTCCTCTTCCAGCCTTAAAGAAATATCAAAAGATACAGGTCAATCAGCAAATCTTAGAAATGAGAGACTGGCAATAGGCTCTGATCCTCTTGCCCTCTGTGAAGTTCTGTGAACTCTCAAGAGAGTATTGGACATGTGTTCAGAGTGTGGGGATTAGGTTGTCAAGCCTGTTCTATTTCCAGGAATTAGAAATGATTGAATAGTGACCATCACAGTGTTGGAGTACACTCCTTCACTGGAAAGACCAACCATTATTTGTTCTGAGAGTCTCAGAAATGATTTTTTTCTCAAGGGAAAAGGAAACAAAGGAAACTGGAATGTCTTAATATGTTTAGTATAGTTTCATATTCACTTGTATAGTTTAAAAGTGCCTTTTGGTGTCCAAACCGTCATCCTCTGAGGTATTTCAATACAATCCTGAACATGGTTTTTCTTGAGCAGATGGCTTCAGAATGCCATTGCGTTCATGTTCTCAGATGCTCTGACTAAAGGGACAGGACAACAAGGAGTTCAGAAGTGTGAGCTCTGCAATGACATGGTTACAGAACTGGGTATCTCCCTTCTAGTTTCCCCATCACACTTCTTGCCCCAGATACTTACAATTAAATAATCTCCCAAAGCAGCAATAACTTTGATGTCTCCTGGTTTCAAGTAATCCACTGGAAAGACAGAGAATGATATTTGAATCGGAGGGAGGCAGGCAATTTGCATTCAGAATCTAGTGCTTCCTGCATGTACACTGGGCCAGTAGGTCACTTAGGACCAAAATCCCATGGATCACGTATGAGTTTATATCAGGGTTCTTCAAACTACGGCCCGCGGGCCACATGCGGCCCGCAGAGGAATCTGCTCTGGCCCGCCAGCAGTGAGCGCTGTTTGATTGCCAAGATACCTGCCAGCATATATACTCAGTGTCACGGTTTCTCAGGAATGACGTCAACTGTCTCCGCCCACGGCATGTTGTGTGTTGGGAGGGTTGGCATGAGGGCGGTGTTGAGAGGGACACTGATGGATGCGCCCTTGCACCTGACATGCGTGTTGCTGATGACGTCACTGGAGGGTGCTGGACACCGCATGGTGAGGAGTACCACATGTGGTTGACTATATGATGTAAAAAGGCGCCTGCTCTACCCCCAGGCAACGTGGTGTCTGTGTGCTGTGCCTCCCTGTCAGTGAGGTTTTCCTCCACTCCTTCCACTGCCAAAGGTCAGTCAAAAGTGCCATAGAAATAAATTTTTGCCAGATGGGGGTTTCTGCCCGATTGGTTTGTGGGTGACTCAAAGGAAAATTTCCCTTTGAGGTGGTGAGGCGCTCAGTACTGAAATCAAAGTTAGGGGGTGGGCAGTGGTTGGGAGGTTAGGGGTTCGGTGCTGAATTGCTCATGTGGAAAATTAGGGGTTCAATGCTGAAGCATTTTAAAGGGGTTACATTGAAAATTTTATATGCATTTTGTAATTCCTTTTCAGTGATCACATGCTGATTCCGAACATATCAATTTGGGCATTATTAGGGGAGAGATAACTGAACTATCAGGGGACTGAGCTGGTCTGATTAGAAACGCCTGCAAGGGGTAAGTGTTCCACATCAGGGATTAATGAGTGGTTCATTACACTGTGTGTATATATACACACATATTTGTATTTCACTAATATCAGTTTGGAATCCCTAGGAAACAATGATGTCAAGAAAAAGAAAAATTGATGACGAGTGTAGGATATTCAAAGAACAGTGGACTTACAATTACTTTTTTCATATGGTACAAAGAAAAAGCTGTGTGTCTGATATGCCAGAATATAGTTGCTGTTCAAAGAATACAATTTGCGACACCACTATCAAACTCAACATAAAGATAAATATGATTGTTTGGTTGGAGAAGTGAGAAAAGATAAAATATTACAACTGAAACATACACTGACGACTCAGCAAAATACTTTTGTGAAGCAGAAGCAGTTAAATACTTCCTCACTGCGGGCAAGTTTTCAAGTTGCCAAGCTAATAGTGCACAATGGCAAACCACTTGTGGAGGGAGAATTTGTTAAAGAATGCCTTATTTCTGTTGCCAAAGAGATGTGTCCAGAGAAGGCCGATTTATTTAGTACAGTGAGCCTTTCAGGAGTTACAATGACACGAAGATTGAAGAAATGGGAGAAAATTTGCTGCAACCAGTTACAAAACTCTGCAAAGAAACTTTGCTATTTTTCCTTGGCACGCTGACGAAAGCAATGATGTTCGTGATTGTCTGCCCAACTTCTCATTTATATGTGTGGGACAAATGAGTATTTTGAAGTCACAGAAGAGGCTTGCTGCACTGCAAAGGTATCAAAGGTACAACCATAGGAGTGGATATATTTGAAAAGGTTTGCCAAACCGTGAATGGTTTGGAGTTGGACTGGGTTAAACTAGTCAGTGTAACAACTCATGGTGCTCCTAGCATGGTGGGGTCGTAAGAGAGATGAGTAATTGCTCACATTACACAAAAGATGGACAAAACAAACCATCCTCATCCAATTGCCATACACGCCTCTCCACCAACAAGCGCTGTGGTTGCAAATCACTGAAGTGGGACTCTGTTAAGAAAATTGTGGTATCTTGTGTTAATTACATTAGAACTCATGCACTAAACCACAGACAATTTCAGGAATTTCTATCTGAAGTAAATGTTTTCCCATGAAATGTTCTGTACCACACAAAAGTCTGTTGGCTGAGTAGAGGGAGAGTTTTGAAACATTTCTATGACTTACTTCTGCAGATTACTAGCATTGCTACTTTTAGAAAACCAAGAAGTACCAGAGCTCAATGATCAGAATGAAATGGGCAGCCTTGCCTTTCTGACAGATAGAACAGAAAGCTACTCAACAGTTTCAATCTGCAACTTCAAGGCAAGGGGAAGCTCATCTGTGATATGCATCACATGTGAAAGCATTGAAGTAAAATTAGGGCCTTCTCATCAAACAAGTACAGGAAGAAAACTTCAGTCATCTCCCAACAACTCAAAACCTGTCAGCAGACCAAACCACTATGGTTGCATTCAAAGGAAACATGTCTGCTTACTAGAATTTGTGCAAAAGGAGTTTCTAATTTATATTCAATAGAGCTTCATCTCCATGAACAGGACATACAGCATTTTTTGTAACCCATTTTCTGTTGAGATTGGAAAATGTCCTTACAATTTACCAACTGGAACCTGGCTGAACTGCAGAATTGCGACTCTCTGAAGACACCATTTAAGTCAAGTAACCTTTTGAATTTCTATGCATCTCTTCCTCTGAGACATATCCAAATATCAGGAACCATGCACTCAAAATGGTAACCATCTTTGGTACACTTATGGCCTGTGGAACAAGACTTTTTCAAGAATAAAACATCTGCAATCTCCAATAAGATCAAGATTAACTGATGCCCACTTGCATCACTTGTTACGGCTGGCAGTGACAAATATGGAACAGGACATTGACCATCTCATTAGCCAAAAGCAGGCCCACAGTTCCCATTGAAATACTGGTGTGTGATCTGTTTATATAAAAATGGTTTTCATTTTATTTATATAAGATGTGCAGTGTGAGTAGAAATTAGTAGCTCATATAGTCCGGCCTTCCAGCTATCTAAGGGACCGTAATCCGGCCCCACTTTAAAAAGTTTGAAGACCCCTGGTTTATATGGTCCACTTTTCCCTCTGAAAGACAGAGAGAGGACAGAAAAAAACTTGTCTAGTGGGCATGAAACTTGTCTCGACAAGACTGAACTTTGATCTTAAGCAACCCAGGTGGTTCTTGAGCACAACCAGGGAACACCTATGAGTGCAGAGCCAAAAGGAGTCCTGAGATCCACTTCCTGTGGCTGACAAAACAGAAAACATATAAAATAAAAATGAAACACAGGGAAAAAAACCCTAGATGCCTGAGAGGGCTGTGCCAAAGAGAGAGACAGACAAACAGAGACAGAGAATGACACAAAGAGAGAGTGAGGGAGGGAAGGTGTGAGAGATGTAGTGCAAGAGGGAGGGAGAGGGAAGAAGAAAGGGAGACATTGATGGATAAATTGGAGGGACAGATGTCATGTCAGCTAGGAGATGACAGCTTTCACCTGAGGGCAAATGTGAATGAGCCCCCATGAGGTGAAAGTCAGGAACAGACAGAAGAAAAGATAGTCGCCCATTTTCAGAGCATTTTGGGTTTTCACCAAAAATCTCCATTCCATGTCAATCCATCTTCTGAAGACTCCAAGGAACACTCACATCTAATCCACCTCAGGTATCACAGTTTCCCTTGCCTTGGCCATGAATATCAATCTGGGTGACTGGTTCCTGTGGGACTTCCCTGACTCTCACCAGACTTCTAGGCCTTAATAAGGTTATAGTCAGGTTGTGACCCAGACACACCTGAGTCTCTTAAGAATTGCAGAAAAGGAAGGACACCCAGAAAGAGCTTTGCTATTGTCCATAGCAACTGACGAGGATAAAGTCAGCTGGGAAGGAAGGAAATCACTACAGAAAAGTGTGGACAATGCAGTGAGTGACTCTTTCAGATGACCAGCAACAGGAGAGGCTACCAAGTCTCCCTTGGGTAAAACATGCCAAGACTTGTCACAGATTTCACTGGAATGGATTCCAATCTTGATAAGAATTGGAGGCTTACCTGAGATAGGGACGTTCTTAGATGGACTCATGTCTGGGCATTGGATAACATCCTGAGAAACCTAAGGATGGGGAAAAAATCAAAGCATCTCAGGTTTGAAAGGATTAGAAGCACCAGAGCGAGCTCTAGCCCAGATAACTGGGCCCACCTTGAGGATGAGCCTAAAGGAGCATTTGAGGATGGCTCCATCGTAATCTGAAACACCAGTCAGATTGTGATCTGTTACCTAGTTCAGGACCCTCTGTGAGAGTAATCAGATCCCATATTACTCAATTTATTCCTTGTTTCTAATTGGTTGGAAACATCTTTGAGTGTACAACCTTGAATTGGAGTATAGGCCATATAATCCAACTTCTGGATGTGGTCTGTTCCTTCCTAATAAATAGGTGTATTTTAGGAAAATGTCCTTTTTGCATTTCGGGACTTTCCACTGAGCTTGCTGCTTCTTAAGGGACAAAAGCTTACATGTTGGCATTCCTGAATCCATTTCTATTTGTGTGTGTGCACGGATTATTTTCTAGATCAATGTTTGCTTGGAGACCTATGACTCCCCAGTGTTCTGGCTTTAGAATCCAAGGATTAATTCTTTATAATCCTCCATGATCCAAAGAGAGAACTACCATAAGTTACTATCATGACTTACCACCCCAATGGGACTTTCTGCACCCCTGATGAGTTTCCCCAGTTTTGTAAGTACTGCTCCTCAATAGTGTTCAGCTGAGATGGGCAATTGATTGGCAATTCCAGGTTCATTCTGAGGGCACCTTGTGCCCCTTATTCTCTTTGATAAGTACATGTATGATCTTATTTGGGAGGGAGCAGTGTTAGCCACAGCAGGCAGGGTTATTGAGATCTATGAACTGAAATCTAGAGACACCTGGATTAAGTTAGAAATTGCTCTTGTCAGGATTGGGGGATCATATGGGATACCGGGTTTGAACCTATGTCAGTCCCTGGTTGGTTGCTTGCAAGGCACAGTTCCTACCCATTGTGCAATCACTCAGGCCCTGAGTGTGGGCACTGCCAAGAGTGGGGCATGCCAAGAGTGAGGCCATTGCCAAGGCAAAACCTAATGGAAACCCCTGACATGTTTCTCGTGCCCCCTATCCTGCAAAGTTGGCCACACAATGACTGTCACCCAAATGTAAAAATAAGCAGCTCCACGCACACTGTTCTTACTCGTCATCAGGTATGGTTGTGCCTGGAAGAAAGAAGAGGAAGCTGATACAGTTCTCTGCAGCGTGCTTTGTGTCACCAACCCTACCCTGAGCCCAAATTGAGAACTGATGACCTAGACATCTTCATTATCCTTCTCCCCTACTCTAAATTTCCTAGTCCCTACCCTATAGGCTGAGTATACTGGTTTTCTGCACTGGGACAACAGTTCAACTCACAAGAGCAACTAGAATAAAGTCTCATGACTCCCAAGAAGGCCAATCTGTTCTCTCCCTGCTACCATGAAAGCTATGGTGTGTATTCACTCTAGTTCGTAGTCTACTCAAAGTTTTTGGAAAAGCTAGTGTAGCCCCACATGAGGTCCTCAAGACACCCATGACACTCTCTCCTTCCATCACTGGGCTCCTTTCTACACAGGAAAAAAAAGTCAGACAAAAATTTTTAATTGGCCAGCTCATCTAGGGGTTTATATTCTTCAGCCAGAGTATCTCTGAAAATAAATTGAAAGATATTGTAAATATACCACAAAGCACCAAGCATCTTTCTGACAACTTGGGTCTATAAATGCAACCCAAGTTATCAAAAATGCATAGAATGACCTTTCTGCTGAGGTGCATGCCTCGTCTCATCTCTCAGAAAACTTGGAAAAAAACGTGGTGGAGCAAATAGGGTAAGGCGCAAAGTCCTTCGATTTACAGTTTCCTGGGATCTCTGTCACAAATATTTTTATCGTGGATGACATCTTATTTTGCCATGGGACCTTTTCTTGAGAATGTTATCACAACTATCGGGCCCTCCCTTCCTCTAACTTTCTGCCCTACTGCTCATATCAGAATGCCAGCTATAAATTGCTAACATTGCTCTCTTTCTGCTTAAAAGCTGCTTTGTGCAGCTCAGACTTTTGCAGGTTCACTGTGACACAAAGGCATCCCAGATGTTCTTAATCCTTACAGCAACTAGGAGTTAGCATCCCTCAAAATACAAGATATAAAACTTGATTCTGATTAACCAGAATCAGAATAAGACAGAAAAGTGAGTACTAAGGGGACTGCTGAGGACCTTGATGATAGGCTTTCAAAGACCAAATTATAAGCTTTCCCAAGAACCGGAGAAGAAATGGATTCACTCTACCTGTGTGGGACATGCAAAAACAATATTGCCTGTAAAATTATGCATCCTGGACTTCTGTCCCACAGGTTCTAGCTAAGAAAAGAAATGAGAAGGTTGGAATTTATGAAGAGGTATTATAAGGGAAAGGTTGGGGTGCAGGTGAGGACTAACTTATAGTAGGCACAAATAAGACATGGGGTTTCAGTACAGTGGAGAATATGCTGCTGTTGAAGGCTGATATAGGTTTGAGCCTGTCCAATAAATTGCTTCCTTGGGGCTTGCTGTAAGTTACCTATGAATGTAGAACTATAGGTAATGGCTGGACATATTAGTGTGTTTCCCAAAGAAAATGAAAAAGAAGACATGGGGCTTTTATTGTTGGGAAGAAATTCCAGCCTTAAAATGGATCTCTAAAGTTTCTGGCCATTTCCCCAAGTCTTTTCTGTACCAGAGGGAGAAATCTTCATCCCACACCCTGACACCTTACCATGCTGTTCCAGAGGGCACTGGCTACATGGCCAAGTGTCTTCTGACTGAAGTGGAAACAATCGGGGTCAAAGTAAGTCAGGTCAGGCAACCCCTCCTATTTACAGGGAGCAAGAGGGGCTATGCTGAGATGATGGAGGACACAAAGTACACTCAGAAATAATGAAACATTAGCTTTCTTTACCTCAGTCCTGGGCATTTCAAACCTTTCCAAGAAGGGCTGCAGGACCACGGTGAAGTCATGTCTTCTGTCATAGTGCCCGTTATAGATCAGATCCTCTACAAGCCTCTGCAGAAGGAGAAGAAATCACGTGAGGCCAAAAGAATTTACCTCGGCTTCTGTAGGATTAATCTCTTTCTCCGCATCATTCAACAGCTCACCTAGGAGAGAAATTTATCTGCAAATAATCTCAGCTCCTCAGGCTCTAGCTCCCTTTCAACCCAAACCCAGTCCCAGACACTTGACATAAGATATGGTAATTGAAGGAAAGGGGAAAGAGTGTCATGGTTTTCATATCCTTTAAATTGACTTTGATTAGGAATCTTGAAGGACCATAGCAGCACATGTCATTTTCCTTGGATAATTCTGTCATTGATGTATTTCCCCCTATTTGTTCAGATAATTAAAAGTGAGTTAATAATAACCTAGTACAATTGCTGCTTACTTTTTGATTGGTCACACCTGGCAGTTTCCAGGGGTTACTTCTGGCTCTATACTCCTGGCTGATTCAAGGGGACTATCTGGATGCATTGAAATGAACCTTATTCAGCTGAATTCAATGCAAGTGCTTTATCACTATCACTCTGAAGCCCACACTTGCTTCTACCACATGTGTAGCATGTAAGATGTATGCCTGGGTGGATACGTGTTCCTGAGTATGCCCACTCCATGGTGAAAGCTCAGAAAGTCTAGCATATATAATGTGATAGAGCCATGATTCCCACAGCTAATACTTAAGACTCAGTGGCATGAGAACCATTGCCCCAATTCTGACCCCCATGTGTCATACTCTGACAGTTCACCACTTGCCAGAGTGACACCATTTGGGGTTACAACCCTGGGCTGTAAAGGGATGCCAGGCTAATGTGCCAGGGAAACAGGATGTGAGAGGACCCAAGGCCAGCCTGAGAGAAAACTAGAATGCTGACTCCAACCCTGATCTCTAGGGAATCTTCTCTAGCCAGTGGCTCCATGAAGGGAAGAATGGGTCCAATTTCTTCTAGGGAAGATTTTTGCCAATTGAATATCTGTGGGAATTTTCACCAATCCTTTTTTATCTCTTGTGAGCCCTTCATCTGTATCTTCATCTAGTATAGAGGGTGTTCAACAAGACCTTCCTATCCCTTAAATCCCCTCTCAGTGCTACTGTTAATCTCAGTATTTGGCCCCAAGGAATCACAGAATTTACATTCTAAATAGCAGAGCAATGTTGTGAAGTGTGTCTTGCACACTAGGTATTTAGTATAAGCATCTTTTGTTGTTGTTGTTGTTGTTTTGGTATTTATTTTTGGGCCAAACCCGTTGATGCTCAGGGGTAACTCCTGGCTATGCGCTCAGAAATCACTCCTGGAGTGGGGAACCACATGGGATACTGTGGGATTGAACTGCGATCTTTCCTAGGTCAGTGCATGTAAGGCAAACACCTGACAGAATGTGCCACTGCCCTGGCCCAGTACGAGCATCTTTTAAAAGTATTATAACACCTGCATCTAAGCAGAAATTTGGAAATAAAAGGAAACCAGGAGAGGGCATGAGGTACATGTATCCTTTACGAGGTAATGACATTGCCCCTAGCAGTGTTCGACAACCTTTTTTTTCAACTGAGCCAAAATATCACCAAAACCACGATTGAAATTTTATTTTGAGAGCCACACAGGTGCGCGCACTGACAGAGGCTAGGAGCGGAGTCCTGACTCCTGGAGCGGCCCCCATGAACACAGAAGAACCAAATTAAAAGTGTAAAGAGCCACATGTGGCTTGTGAGCCGCAAGTTGCTGACCACTGCTAAGAGTTGCTAGGGAGTAGCTCTATTCCAGGAAGTTCATGAACACATCAGGAACCAAGCCCAAATAGTGCTTGTGTGTCATCCAGGAAGGATGAAAGTCTACTTTTGATGATGAAAGTTTCAAGGGACTACTTTGAGGACTTTTTTTGTGGTTTTTGGTTACTTCTGGCTATGTGCTCAGAAATTGCTCCTGGCTTGGAGGACCAGATGGATGCTGGGATCGAATCGAGGTTCGTACTGGGTCACCATGTGCAAGGCAAATGCCCTAACCACTGTGCTATCCCCTCCGGTCCCCCTTTGTGGACATTTTGCCATTTACCTGATACTTCTTATTGAAGTTAACAACTTGATCAAATTCTTGGGCACCTTCATTAAACTTCATGACACAGGGACATAATTTCCTGCAGGGAAAATCAAGGATCTGTTCTTATCTGACCAGCACTGATTGCAGGCATAAGAAACTCAGAATGCATCTAACCTGAGACTCAGAATATTTTTCATTTGGAAGTATAAGAAGTCAGGACAAAGAGGCTGGTCAGGACAAGGAGAGGGTATCAGGGCTGAGATCGATGCCCTGGAATAACATGCTAACAGAAATTCATCATTCTACAGCCATCTACCTACTCAGTATCTTCATGCCATCTTCATGGGAAATATGTGGTCTGCATCATGTGATATTTGGCATGGATCTTTAGGGAAATAGCTAAGATGCACTGTCCCTTCCAAGAGCTAATATAAACTTGCTGAATCATTCATCAGACCTGTAATTAACTTCTCTATATCCCATATTTTGCCTGCAGTGAATCAAGTGCAGTGACATCTGGGGAAGTGGTTCATGAATAATTTCCAGAAGATCTTCCAGGGCGGTGTGATGGAACTGAAGAAAGCTACAGGTTTAACATAACAGGGGCATTTCAGTGAACTTTTTAAATTGACCATACACAAGCTGACCTTTGGAGAAATTAGTCCTTCTTCCCCAGTGAACCAAATGATAATCTGCAACACCAGGACAGCAGCATAGTTGATTTGTTTATCCAGACATCAAGGACAGCTGAAGCCCATACTAGGGCCAGGGAAACAGGAGGATTCTCATCCTAGTTGTTTTAAATTTGAAATCAGATTGCCTTAGCATCCCTCACACTGTATTCCTTGGGTTTTGTAACTAGTAAAAATAGACGTCTGCTGAGGGGATCTTGGGGACTTTAGAAATATGGAAAGAAGCTTCCATCTCACATTAGTTTGATCTCGAGGACAAATGTTTTCTGTCTCCTTGTATATCGCCTTCAGGCTGGTAAGTCTCCAGTGGTGATACAACATTCACCACCATTCTGGGAACCTGAGCAAAGAGAAATTGATTTGCTGAAAGATCCCACGCTGGGTGTACCAGTCTCTCGATCTGCATCAGGATCATTCCTTTTTTCTGACTCTGAGGTCTATGGCTGACCCTGAGGTGTCTGAGGTCTATGGCTGACCGTCTCTCAGTTTTCTGGACTCATGCACTGACTGTCCTTCCATCTCTAGCTCCACTGCTTCTTGATGCTAACTCTTACTCTTGGTCTTCATGAAAGAAACTGGCATGTAGGAACCAACTGAAAAGCATGTCTGCCATCAAGCTCTTTTTTTTTGGAAGAAACATCAGTCAGGCCCAACCTTCATACCTCTCCCTGGAGAATGTCCAGAGCATGCTGAATGCCATTTTGAAGGATTTCAGGAGTAACATTGAACTACAAGAGAAAAAAAATATCTCCAGCACTAATTAATGATACTGAACATTTCAATTGAATAATATGTATTATAGGTATATCTATATATAAGCTTCCTTAAACACCATCGACTATGGGTGGGAGATCACTCACTATGTCTATGTCCTATTTCAATTCTCGGATTCTAGGGCTTCACAAAAAGTACAATAATCTTGGGACAAAAATGCTGTCTTAGGGGTATTCAGCAACCCAGTATCATCTGAGATTGCTACTATCCTAAAAGTATGCATGAGGAAGTCAAGGTCCATAGAAGTGGCAGGGCCAATGAGTAGGTGAGACATTTTAATATTTAGATTTAATGTCTAATAATTAGAATTAATCTAATAAAATTAGAATTGATTAGAATTAATTAATTATTTAAGCATTACTAATGTTTAAATTATTTAATAATAATGTGATATTATATTATTTATATCTAATATAAAATATCTAGTATTTATAAATTCAAAATAAATGTTGTTTATATAATGATCAATTTACTAATATCAAATTCATACGCATATCATATTAAAATATTAAGATAAAATTAATGTCTAAATAAAATAATTTATACTAGTATTTAATATACTTAAATTAATTGATTAATATTTAATCATTATTAATCATGTTTAATATTTAGTAATTAGAACAGGGATCTGTCTGCCTTTACCAATCTACAAAAATAGGTCGAGTTTCTCTAGGTCATTGGGAATTTTGGTTGGATCCAGATAGACATTCTCAGGTGGCCTTGATATAAAAATGATTCAAAATCCATTGCTTGTGTTATTGAATATCTTTATCTCAGAAGGAAGTATCCCTATCAGATATCAACACAGGTTTCATACTAGGTGATATATATATATCAAGCTATATCACAAGTGTGTAGCCATCATGCCAACCAAACAACCTACTGACTGATCAGGCTGCACTGCTCAAAAACACTTTCTGGAGAGCTACACTGTATTGAGGATCTGAAGACCTGTTGGCCCATTTGTGAGGTCTCGTTTACTCCTTTCTTGGTTCTTTGTGTATCTGCAAAGAGCTCCCAGAATGAGAAATTGATTCCCATCCCACTGTCTCCTTTTGGGGGAGATCTTGGTAATATTTATCCGCAGCAAATAATCCACAGAGACAGGAGGGTTAAGGGGTAAAAGATTGGGCAAAGAGAGTCTTTTGTCAGCCTGTGCTAGCTCCAAAACATACCTTGAGCCAGCCAGACAACTCTGGCAAAAGACCCTGAACACCTCGCTCCCAAACGATTTATTCGACTCCCCCACCAGGAAGGTCAAGTTGGGACAACAGGCAAAGAATAATCTTATGAAAATATTTTCTTATACAGCAAAGACCTACCTTTTCAATGCAGTAATAACAAAGATCTTGGCCTCCTATAAACATGGTGAGTAACTTCCAGTCATCATTATAATTTATTTTCTGAAATGAACAGAAAACAGACATATGAATGCCATGATTCAGAATCATGCTCAGTAGCATGTGCTGTAGCAATGGATACTATACTGGTTGATAGACACTTCACACACCAGAGATTTTAGTAAGCATTAATATCCTCTATTCTTTGGTTTGAAGATCATGAGTCATAGGGTCAGGGCCCTAGGTTCCAGACCTTTTTTGTAAAGATAGAATTTCTTAAATTGTATCATCCCTGTCTATTGAAGAATAATAGCTTTCCCCCTCAGTCTGATGGATTTTTCCTGCCCTCTTTCACTTCCAAGGTATTTTACATAGCATGGTCACATCTGGTACCATCCAGTTCCCATAGACTCACCTTGTCATTTTTCATCTTTCTTATCACCTCCGTGACTTGGTTAGACATGTCCCTGTCGACACACACAGAAGAATTGATATGAAGAGCAGAATTGCAGAAGGAGAATGTATCACAGCAAGCAGAAATTCAATAGCAACTTCTCCTGGTTTGTGGGAGGGTGGAATGAAGGCCTGCCCTGTCACAGAGCCAATTCCTCATTCAGGGTCCACCTGGTTATGAAGGCACAGTTCATTATAGGATGAATAGAGCAGTGATGGTTATGAGGGTGGGACCTACAGTCCGGATTCTTTCTGATTGGCTGATTCTTCCTCTCATTAGAGCCTATTCTTTCTAGACGAACATTGCTGGGGAGGCCTTCATTTCCAGGGATGTTCAGCTGCTCACTGTTAAACTCACATGGTGGGTCAGACATAACAGCTTTAGACTCTTCATTAGCTCTTGCAATCATGAATTCCTATTATTTATCCCAATAAATGGCACATGTGGTTATAAAATGCTTCTCTGAGAGGGTGAAAGTCACAGGGTAGTCAAGCCTTACTCAGTAAGTGAAAACCATGCTTGAGGTCCCTAACTTTCCAAGAGTCTCAGTTATATGGAAATTTTGGTTCATTAAAATAAAACTTTCTAATTACTTGGATGGAGAAATAATATAATGTAACAGTGCCTTCACTTGCCTTGCATGTAGGTAACCCAGGTTTGATCACTGGCACCCCATTTGCAGGAGTAATTTCTGAGCTCAGAGCAAGGACTGTGCCCTGAGATCTGCCAGGTATGTCCCCAAATCAAAAACAAAATCCAAAATTCCAAGGGAGCACTCTTTATGAATACTAAAAAAAATCAGTTTCAATAGTAGAAAAAAATCATGTTAGAAATAATTTAATTATTTTTGTAATCATGCAAACCACCACTATTGGTATCACCATGATCATCAGGAGCACAATCTTTGCCACTATGCCTAGCAGAATATAATAGTGACATGAGCTATTAGTGCAGTTGATTGGGTTTTAGTTGTAGTAAATTATTTACAGATACCTCGGTTAGACTTTGAATAAGCCACTTAACAATATGAAGATTTATTTTCTCACGTTAATCTGAAATTATTAGGGCACCTTTTATTTTCATGGACCAGCATTTTGAAATGTTAAAGTTTATGACCATTAATATCATCAGGATGAAAGCATGTATTTGACCCTCTGATCTGTATATTCACAGTAAATCAAGGAAAAACAAACATACAGTTTTAAATGGCATAATAGTAACAACATAGATGGAATTTTTACAGAACTCTCGTTAAAAACAGACAAAGCAGGAGAGCATAGAGTCAAAGAAATGCATTTCTTTATGCTACTTGGTGTGGCGGTTTCATCTGTGACATGGAGATAATAAATTATCCCAAACTTACTTTTGGGCCAGAATTGACTTAGTCAAAACTGACTAGCATAAAAGAGCTCATAACCCCTGGAAAGCAGGGGAATATACCCATAGTTTTTATGTAAAGTTTGAATAATTTAATTTTCTCTGCAAAGGTTTACGTCTTGGAAAACATACTGACTTATTTACGCTAAACCATGACCTCATGTTTTTTTTATTGTGAGTTGATTTATGCCTGAATCACATATTTTTTGCTAAAGTAAAAAAAAGTTACAATAGAAAAGGAGTTATTGTATAGGGATTAAAGCTCTGGACCCAAATACAATCAAGCGTGGTTTTTGTCCCTGGTTTCACAAAGAATATGCCATCAAGAATTATCTGTGAGTGCAGAACTAGGGTTTAAATCCCTAACACCTTTGAAAAGACCAATACCTCCCTATCTACTACCAAGCACTAAATCTGTAGACTTTTACTTTTTCTTTCCCCATAAAATCGAAAGTAAAAGACAGAATTTTATTACAAAATCTGTTAAGTTTGTAGAATCCAGCATTTAAATTATGTGTTCCCTTTTCAGTCATGACTTGAGTAAAAAAAAAAACATGCAATGGTAACAGACTCGGCAGGAAGCAGACATCAAAAATCGAATACCTCTAAGGTGTGAGATGTTAGAATGTTCTAAACGGCCAGAAATAATAGCGCAGTAGGAAGAGTGTGCTCACTAGGGGCGCTAGATAGCACATGGCTGACTCAGCTTTGGTTCTAGGCATCCATGTGGTCCCCTGAGCCCGCATGAAGTAATTAATTTCTGAGCACAGAGTCATAACCCATGAGCACTGCAAGATGTGCCTTCCTCAAAAAAATGAATTTTCTAGATGTAAGGTCATTCCATAGCTTTTCTTCCTTAGTCTGATCATGGGTTTCCTGACCAGATGGATCTCCCTAGGCTCTGAAATCATAAGAGGAATGAAACTGGAGGACCCAGCCATGCCAACCTTGCTATTAACTCTCCTTGAATTAGGATGTTCTGGTCCACTTATTCTTATTGTTTGGCACAAGTTTTCCTACAATCCTGACACTTGTTGCCACCTTCACCATCCTGCTAGCTTGTCTGCACTGTACAGCTCACTAGAAGGTTCACATTCATCAAGACCTTGAACCTCCTCTCCTTGTACCCCAGTAAGAAAATGTCTCATCCAGTATATCTCTCAGAAGAGGCAAAAACATCAGGAGCTCAGAATCGAGGTTCTTTCTCTACCTTATTCCATAATGGGCCTCTTCAAACACAGACAGTACAGGCAAGTTGATAATTCTGACCCTAAAATGTGTGTCCCAAGTGTGTGATCTCCACTAAGGAAGTCCTGAAATGTGCAGGGATCAGAGGTGAGGATTAAAATGAGCTGACTGTCAGACAGAGAAAAGCCAGAGCTGAGTCAGTCATCAATGAAAAACACAGAGCTGCCATCATTGTTTTATGTGACTCATTCTTTAGAAAGCTAAACAGAGCTAGCAGCTACCTGTGCCCCCAAGAAAAAGATATCACCGAAAGAGGCATCTCAATTAGTCAGGGACTAGCCTAGGTCTAAACAACTGTTTAGACCAACTCCCTCCACCAGGTTCACAAAGGTCATGTGTGATGCTTTGTAGGGTCCCTTGCTCACATTGAGATGTCTCCTGACATAGCCTGGTTGAGTCTGGCTCCAGCACTGTATTTCATTCCATGTCCAAGAGTGTAGCCTATCAGTTCAGAGTTGAATTTCCGGAGAATATCTGGAAGTACAAGAACGAAATGTGCTTAAATGCTCCCCCCCCCAAATCATGCATCATGACTTTTATGAGTACTTGTGAACAGATATTAGGACAGAGAAGACTCTAACTTATAACCTTAATCTTATTAGGTTTTGAAAGGGAAAGAAAAATCTATGTATAAAGAAGCAAAAACCCAATACACGGTGCACATAGGTGCTTGTTTTGGTGAGCAACTGTGAGTGGTTTGTTCTTTCATACACAATTTCAGTCTCAGAAATAACAAGCTGATGTATATCACAAATAATCTAGCCACTTAACACATTATGTAGCAATTATTATATATTCATGTATGCCTTCCAATATTATGACAATTTACATTAGATATTGAGACAACCCACCTACCATCCCCTCCTTTCATTTTCAGACATTATTTGTGTTTGCTAAAGGGTCTTTTCATTAAAACATTTCAAACAGAGAGGCTTGGCTGGGCTCAGAACACTCCGAATGCCAGGATTTCTTGGTGTGTTTTGCCTGGTATGTTGGGGGCTCTGGGCAGGACAGCTAGCCATAGGACCCCTGGGCTGACCACTTAGTCCAGGGGAACAAGATTCCCCCCCACACCAGCGGGTCTTCAGGGCCACGCCTGGTTAATCGGTGGCCCTGGGGGGAGGGGGTGAGAAATTCCTCCCTAGGCATCCAAGAACTACAGAGGCCTTGGCTGGGCTCAGAACACTCCACATGCCAGGATTTCGTGGGCTTTTGACTGGTATGTTGGGGGCTCTGGGCAGGACAGGCTACCATAGGACCCCTGGGCTGACCCACTTAGTCCAGGCGAGCATGATTTCCCCCACACCAGGCGGGTCTTCAGGGGGCCACGCCTGGGTAATCCGGCCCTGGGAGGAGGGGGTGAGAAATTCCTTCCTAGGCATCCAAAACCTACAGAGGCTTGGGCTGGGCTCAGAACACTCCCGAATGCCAGGATTTCTTGGTGTGTTTGCCTGGTAAGTTGGGGGGCTCTGGGCAGGACAGCTAGCCATAGGACCCCTGGGCTGACCACTTAGTCCAGGGGAACAAGATTCCCCCCACACCAGGCGGGTGTTCAGGGCCACGCCTGGTTAATCGGGCCCTGGGGGGGGAGGGGGTGAGAAATTCCTCCCTAGGCATCCAAGAACTACAGAACCGCGCGGGGGCTCACGCCCCTGCGCTTACTTAATGTACTTCATATAATCAGAATATTCCTTATTCTTATGTTATGTTTTCCGTATACAGAATGTTTATTTTGTATTCTCCCCTTTCCCACACCCCTACAAAGCTCTTTTTACTCCTTAACTCTCTAACCCCCTCATCAAACATCACTAACCTAGTTTACTCTTTTTGAACTTCAGTAGTGTTCAATCCTAATCACAGTCCAAAGCTGTGCATTGGTGTGTGGACAACCCCAAACTGTTTCAAGATACATAAAATGGACACGTATTCTTTAGAATATTTTGTGTTTTTTTCTCTGACAGCTATAATTCTTACTAAATGTTGTCTTATACAGTGTTGATTCTAACCACTTTTTATCTTCTCTTTTTGAGCTGTTTAACAAGGAATTTTGGTGGAAGAGTCCCCCAGTTAATGCTTATGAGTGAACCAGTCTTGGGAAATCATTGTAATTGTTCTTAATGCCCCCATATGCGCCAATAACACCATGTGGCATTGCTTCTTATTTGCATAGGCACATAAAAATGGGAAAATAGTAGAAATACAAATAAGATCCTATCTAATAGAGATTGGGAACACACAAATCTTGTAGTGCAAAGGGACCTTACACCCTGAACATTGACATAATGACCTGGCACAGACCTCAGAAGAAAGGGCATATTTCCATTCTCCCCTGAACCAGGAAAGCCATCCTCGAAACATCCAGGCTGGTCTATAACATCACCTGGAAGCAATCCTCTACCACGGAAGACCTACACTGCTCAGACCTCGACCTGCTCAAAAGAGACTTCCCTTAACACTGAGAAGACTTAACAACAACAACGACCTGCTTACAGGACAGGGCTCCCTGCATTGCCCTTGATTGTGAGGTGAAAGGAGAGGATGCTCACATCCTGACTTCAATGTAAGATATGCAGATTCCAGGATCTTTAATACAGAAACATGATACCAACAACAGAGACTGTGTGAAAAATAAAAGTGTGTTGGCACTACAGACAATGTATTGGGATTGGACGATCTAGCTTGCCTGGAGCCTAGACTTCGTCTTGTGCCAAGAAACTTCAGGGGTCTGGTCTCTTTGTACTTAGGCCAACATTATTTCTTTCCATGTCCCTCATATTTTGGTGGGCCTATGCAAACAACAATTGCCACTCTAACACCATTCTTACTGTGCTCCTTTGACTCTAATCCTTAAAAAGAACTCACTTAAAATTTGAGGTTAACTTAAGCTAATATGCATGTATATGGAAATGTAAGAAAATACTATGCCTGTAATGTTTAAGAGTTACGTAAGTTTTATGGCTTTAGATTGCCTTGTGTACTGTTAATAAATATTATAATGGGTTACAATCTGGGGACTTGAGGAACAAAGTAATTGTACATGGATTCTGTCTTATTTATCTTAATGTTCTTTGCTGAAATTTCAAAGTTAAGATATCAGCAAGGGGACTTCTGAGAATTATGGTTATGGGGTGATTGTCCTTCCACTGTAACTTTACCTTGTCCTCTTTCTTTGCACCCTTGTTCTCATAATTAAAAATAAAAATTAAAAAAAAAAAAACATTTCAAACATAATACTATTCCTTCTAACTTGTAGTTTCATTTGGATAAATCAGCATTTATCTAGTGTCTGTTTTTTAATTCTGCATAAAAGATTTTATCACTTTATCTGACTTTGACATTTTAATTATAATAAATTATTTTTCTAAGTATATTTTTTTGGATCTTGGGCCACACCGATGATGCTCAGGGGTTATTCCTGGCTATGTGCTCAGAAATCGCTCCTGGCTTAGGGGAATCATAAGGGAGTGCTGGATGATCAAAGTGCAGTTCGTTCTGGGTCAGCTGCATGCAAGGGAAGTGCCTTACCTCTGCACCATCACTCTGGCCACTCAAATCATTTTTATAAAAATATTCTAAAATTATTTTTATTTTATGTCCTAAAAGTGATCATCTGAAGCCCAAATATGAAAAGTTACACTTAAAGATACCAAAAAAGTACACCTACTAAGATGAGGAAATAGAAAAGAGATTTTAAAAAATGAAGCTTAAGAAGAAAAATTATTCAGTATATCAAGAGGAGTTCTTTTAGAGTTATCTCCCAGGTATCCATAGAAAGGTAATAACGATGAAAGAGAGAAGAAAAACTAGTGAAACAAAAAATAGGGGAAATTTTTTATATCTTTGCTCCCATATCAATCTTCAGGTTGGGAATTTTCCGCAAAACCAATATCACACTGATATCAAAAAAGAGACACTAGGAAAATAAAATAAAATTTGGACCAACAGCTATGAAAAAATCGTCAACAATGATCTACAGAACTAAATCAAGCAATATATTCAATGGATTACAGGACCTGATAGTGTGTGGTTCACCCCTGGGGATGCCAAGGATGACTTTATACATAACAATATACATATATAAAATGTAATAATACCATGTATAGTAGAAAAAGAGATATCCTAAGCAGATAAAGAAACCCTTATTCACTGTTGGTGGGACTATCAACTGGTTCTTCTTTTATGGAAAACAATAGGACAATCTGTCCAAAACTTTAAGAATGAAACTACCCTATGATCAACAATACTGCATCTTGGCATCCAACTCTCCTAAAAGAAATTCCCATTTATTTGAAAGGTTTATATGCACACCTATGAACATTGACACACTTACTACAATAATTAAGATATGTGAACAACCCCAAAGAGAAGACAGGATATTTTAAGATAGCAAGCCAGTATAAATTGTGATTGTTAGGGCTGAGGAAATAATGAAATGTTAAGAAGCAATTGTTGCATATGCCCACCCTGGAAAACATCCCAGCATTCTAATAATACATGGTTCCTCTAAATTACCAAGTGCAGCACCATAGCCAGTGGTGTGGGTCTCCAGAATCACAGGGCCAAAACGGTACACATTTTGGGGGCTCTAGCACTGACAAACCTACCTTATCAGCCAAATATAGCAGGCAATCTCCCCCGAGTTCCTGGACACCACTTGCGGCCCACAAACTAAACCATATAATAATGAAATGTTTGCATAAATATTAAAATGATATGTTAAATTTTATACTTAGTTATATGTGAAACGCACATAATAAAAATAATGTGATTTTTAGTAATGCAGCTAGTGATAAAAATTATCCTGAGGACTATATGAAGCTGAGAAGAGTTTTGTACCTCAAAGGAAATAATGAAGAGAATAAAAAATCCTCCCACAGAATGGAAAAAAACATTCACCCCATACCCATCAGGATAACAGGCTAATATCTGGAAAAGGAATATAGGTAGCATTACTTTCCCCAAGTTAAACTATATTACAAAGCAATAGTTATCAAAGCAACATGGTATTGGAATAAAGACAGACCCTCAGATCAGTGGAATAGTCTTGAGTACTCGGAGAATGTTCCCCAGACATACCGTCACCTAATTTTTGATAAAGGAGCAAGAAAGCCTCTTTAATAAGTGGTGTTGGCACAACTGTTAGCCACTTGCACAAAAGCGAACTCAGACCCCCAGCTAACACCATGTATGAAGGTAAAATCCAAATGTATTAAAGACCTTGATATCAGAACACGATACCATAAGGTATATAAACAACATGTAGGTAAAACACTTCATGACATTGAGAACACAGGCATATTTAAGAGGAAACATCACTCTCCAAAAAGTGGAAGTAGAAATAAACAGATGGGACTATATTAATCTGAGAAGCTTCTGCACCTCAAATGAAATAGTGCCCAGAATACAAGAGCCACCCACTGAGTGGAAGACACTATTCATCACCAATACCCATCAGATAAGGGGCCAATATCCAAAATATACAAGGCACAGTGACACAACTTTACAAAAAAAAATCATCAAAAATGGGGAGAAGGGGCCCGGAGAGATAGCACAGCAGCGTTTGCCTTGCAAGCAGCGGATCCAGGACCAAAGGTGGTTGGTTCGAATCCCGTGTCCCATATGGTCCCCCGTGCCTTCCAGGATCGATATTTCTGAGCAGGACAGCCAGGGAGTAACCCCTGAGCACCGCTGGGTGTGACCCAAAAAAAAAAAAACAAAAAAAATGGGGAGAAGAAATGAACAGACACTTTGACAAAGAAGAAATACAAATGGCTAAAAGGCACATGAAAAAATGCTCCACATCACTAATTCTTTAGGGAGATGCAAATCAAAACAACAATGAGGTACCATCTCACACCACAGAGATTGGGCACACAGCACAAAGGAATGAGAACAAGCAGTGCTGGCATGGATGTAGAGGGAAAGGTACTCTTATTCACTGCTGGTGGGAATGCCATCTAGTTCAACCTTTATGGAAAGCGATATGGAGATTCCTCAAAAGCTGGAAATCAGCTCCCATATGATCCAGTTATACACTACTCCTAGGAATATACCCTTGGAGCACAAAAATATAATACAAAAATCCCTCCTCACACTATCTTCATTGCAGCATTATTTACAATAGCCAGACACTGGAAACAGCCTAGATGCCCCTCAATAGATGAATAGCTAAAGGAAAGTCTGGTACCTTAAATAAAGATGGAATATTATACAGCCGTTAGAAGAGATGAAGTCATGAAATTTTCCTATACATGGATGTATACTATTATGGTGAGGGAAATAGTTTGGTGGGAGAATGATAGACACAGAATTATCTCACTCATTTATGGGTTTGAGGAAAAATAAAAGCATTTGTGCAATGATTCTCAGAGACAAAGGAGAGGAAGACTGGAAGGTTCAGCACAAGACATGAAGCTCACCACAGAGAGTGATCGGTACAGCTAGAGAAATAATTACACTGAGAACCATCATAAAAATGTGACTGAATGAGGTAAGTAGAAAGCCTGTCCAAAAGAACATGCTGGGGTGGGGGTGGGGGAGGAGGAACACTTGGGACAGTTGAGGATGGGAATGTTTCACTGTCAAGGTTTTTTTTATATAAGATATATATTAGATATGATTTATATCATGAATAAATAGCCTTTACGAAAAAAGGCTAAGTAGTCTAACATATTCAAAGGGTATTGACATATTAAACAAGAGAAAACCATCTGACCCCATCAAAAAATAAGAAGAAATGAACAGACAATTCCTCAAGGAAGAAATATAAATGACCAAAGACACATGAAAAAAGTGCTCCACATCACTAATCATCAGGGGGATACAAATCAAATCAACAATAAAGTACTATCTTCATGCCACATAGACTGGGACATATCACAAAGTAACAAGAACAATCTGTGCTTGGCAGGATATAAGGAGAAAGGAACTCATACACTGCTGGTGGGAATGCAGTCTAGTCCAGCCTTTATGGAAATATATATGGAGATTCTTCAAAAAAACTGAAATTGAGCTCTCATAAGATTCCAACTATACCACTTTTAAGGATATAACCCTAGGAACACAAAAAACACAATATAAAGATGCCTTCCGCACAACTATATTCAATTGCAGTACTATTTACAATAGCCAGAATCATGAAAACACCCAGAATGCCAGACAGCATATGAAATGGGTAGTATATTTACACATTGGAATACTATGCAGCCATCAGAAAAATGAAGTCACACATTTTCCTATATATGGATGAACATGAAAATATTATGCTGAGCGAAGTAATTCAGAGGAAGAGAGATAAACACAAAATATTTCACTCATCATTGGGGTTTCCAGAAAATAAAAGACATTATTGGGAGTAATACACAGAGACAATAGAGATGAGGGCTGAAAAGTTCGGGCCACAAAATGAAGCTTATCCACAAAGCGAGGTGAGTTTCAGTTGGAGAAATAACTACACAGACAACTATCATGATGATAAGAGTGAGGAGAAATAGATATCTGTCTTAAATACAGGCAGGCGGTAAGGGCAGGAGGAAATTGGGGGGCATCAGTGGTGGGAATGTTGCACTGGTGAAGAGAAAATTCTCTTTTTTGTAACTAAAACCCAACCACAAACATCTTTGTAATCATGGTGCTTAAATAAAGATATTTAAAATAATAAAAATTATCCTAAGGAAGTTGTGGACAAAATCCCTCAAGGTACATGTTGGGAGTAAATTTGATTGTTTGCAGAGTCTTACATCTTACTATGTCTAAGGCAGAGCATCCAAAGCATGGACTTGGCACATAACCTTTCAGATATGGAACTGTGCCATCTTGAGAGGAATATTGCTCCAAATAACACATAAGAGGGAGGCTAAGTTTATTGAATTATTATTTCGTAATTTGTACTAAGAAGTCTGTGTTTTGTTTCCGTCTCTCTCTCTTGTTTCCTTTATTGAATACCATTTTTCTTTTATTTAACAAAGAGAGCTTTATTGAAGTAGAATTAACCAATAATAAACCACATATAAAGTATTTAATAGGATATCTTTCATCCCTTTAAATGATCATATAGTTTATACATTTCAATATAATTATAGATCAAGATAATGAAGGACGCCATTTTCCCTAGAGAGTTTACATTGTTTGTATTGCAATCCTTGACCCTGGTCTTCCCATGTGTCTAGACAACCATTATTTTGCTTTCTGCTCTATGGCTCACTTGGTATTTCATAAATAGTACTTTATACTAAGAAACTGTAACTTTATATTAATGAATCTAAATACATGCATGTATTTTGTTGTCTTTCACTCTAATTTTTTGAGATTTATTTATTGAGTTATTTATTTGTAATTTGTACTAAGAACCTGACTATTTTGTTTCTCTCTCACTTGTTTCCTTTATTGAATACAATTTTTCTTTCATTGTCACCATGAATCTTAAATATAACTGATAGGCTTTTAATTCACTTTGGTCTCAATAAAAAAAAGTAACGATCTCTAGGGATTTCCTCAGACTGAAGAAGTGCCTACACACCATAAAGAACAACCACCACCATGGCAGCCACCGCCATCACCCACAACTACCTTACAATTCTTTCGAGGTTGTTTCTTATCTTCTAGTTTCCTACCAAACCCATGTTTACCACCAGAGAGACCCCGCTGAAACACACTGTAGTGGCTGATACTCACTGGGCAGGGTGAGAACATTGTCAGGGTCTCATTTCGGCACTGCTTCTGTGAGACCAAGAGGAAAAAAGAGAAACTTTGAAATGCCAGTAGTGCCAAGTAGCCCTGATCACAGATGAATTAGAAAAGTCTTTCTGGTGGGCTAGACATTTTCTCCTATCATTTTATTTGGGTGCCATAACTGAAAAATGACCCATCAGACAGCAAATCCTCTATCCTCAAACCCCCAAATCAGAAAAGCAAGTGAACTTAAAAAGTCACCCCAAATTCCTTTGTGTTTTGATCTGTGGAGCTTAGACATTTAAGCAGGGGGGCGACATTTAAGGAGGGTAACTCAGAGTCCTTTATTTGAAACTGAAATCTGTCATCACTCCCTAGCCCCAGAATAAAGAACCCAAGGTGATCTCCAAGACACTGAGACATTTAGGGCTGTGTTTTTGTTTACTGGGAACATAGGAAGAAAGGCTAGGTCCTACCTTTTCATCTCCAGAAATCCCGAAGAGGTAATACGGAGTAAAAATAATGCTTGCCATGGAGGTGACTGAACTATAGTTTATTCAAAGTGTGCCTGAGCTCTGGGCACCTCGGGCAGCTCATCACCTGAGATCTTGTTTCCTTCTGGAAATGGGAGTTTTTTTGCTGTATCTCGAGGGTCCCCAGGACTTTGGTCACACCCTCACTCACCGCCATGTGAGGCTGTGATGGTCACTCAAGGAACTGTTGAGTTCTGAAGTCTGAACTCTGGCCCCAGCAGCTGCCTAGAGGAAAGAAGGGAGTTCTGAGTGGACTTGCCAGCCATGGGTGTGTGTCCTGGTGCTGAGAATTCAGATCTGGATGTGTCATAGATTAAGAGTCTAGGCAACCTTTGCATTGCACTTTTCCTTTATAGAGATGACTCAGTGCCTACCTTGGGATCCTGGCGATCTATTGGCTCATCCCTATTTAGGAAACTCCTCCCAATTGGGAACAATAACAAGAAGCTCTAAAAGGACTCTATAGAAAGGTTGGGGTCAGTTTATGTAATATTCTTATATTTGGGCTCATTCTTAATATTGTCTTTTTAAACAATTATTGTTTTCTATACCATTATATTAATCATAACATATAATATGTATATATGTATATATGTTAATGTACATGCATACATATATCACATATTATAAATTAATTATATTTAATATTTATATTGTAATTATAATGATATGTTATAATAAAATTTGCTTATTATAATTATTATCATTATCATTTATTTCTTTATAATAGGTTATTATATTTATTCTTATTATGGAGTCTCTTGAGCCAACTGGTCACCAACTGTTCCTACTCTAAAGGTGTGTCTCAGGTCTTCTAAACAAAGTCATTCATGAGTAGTGTCCGTCCCAGAGCTCATGCTATATAGAATGTCCTTCCTAGGACTACATAGCATCTGGTACGCAACTCTTTTGCCACATACTTGGATACAATGTCGTTCTGGGCATCACTCTCAGGAAGTGGGTGCATGCTATGTGGCACCATTGATGGGGCCTAATTCAAAGAGCATACTAAAGATGACTGAGGGCCACATAATTTGCTGTTGGGTCATAAATAGAAGGAAGCCAGGGAATGCACTGTGCTAACCAGCCTACAGCTCCTCTCTGGGGAGGCTCTGGGCAGAAGGGCCAGTGCAGATTAAAGTAATTGAGATCCCCCACAGGTGGAGCTATGCATCTGGGATATGGTAAGTACGAGATCTGTCTAGTCCATCACCTATTGTCCAACACTTAGTAATTTGGGGTCTAGAGAACTCCCCCTCTTCTCATTCAACCTGTTTTTTATTTAAAAACATTAGATATGGGGACATGCTGCAGGACAGGTTGAGTATAGTCAATGAAATATCAAAGCAAATGGGATCACAGAGGGCAAAGGGTGTCAGCAAGGATTTGAGAAATATTCATTTGGGGGCCATGAAAGAAAGCTAATAGACCCACAGAACAGCGAGGTGAGAGCTCCCTGCATTGACAGTGTCCGAACAGAATTGCGTGCAACAACCTGGCTCCAGAACACCACATCACCAGACATTCTTCAAACTTAATTTTGTTTGGATTAGGTAGATGTTTTGCGAGTTCTGGACTGTCACCATGGAATGGGAGTGCAGGGGACTAGTTCAGATTAGTTTCACAACCTGTTTCTTGATGGACTCACTACTAAACATATAGAAGTTAGTCCTGCCTGCTTCAGGCCAGGCTTTTACAGGCTCTTGATACTCTCCCTTGACTCTCTTCCCTGACTTTCGGAAGACCCTGGCAGTGATGGGAAAAACTAGTAGGTAATTTCTTTCACACAACAAGGTCACTTCTACCACAAATGTCTGGCATACTTTGTAATCACTTTAAAGCCTAGTGCCACTATAACAACAAAAAAAAGTAACAATGGAGTCAGAGAAAAACTTGGAAGGGTAAAACTGCACTTAGGATTGGTTGGGGGATAAAGAGGGAGGGAGGGAAGAAGGGAGGGAGGGATGGAGGGATGGATGGATGGATGGATGGATGGATGGATGGATGGATGGATGGATGGATGTATGGATGGTAACCAAAATGGCACCATTCCAGAGGTGGGGTTGAGGTTGTCCCTGAATTCTTATAATCAGGCCACATTTCTACTGCTCCATTTCCTCTATAACTGGAACTAACTCACCAGTACAGAATCACCCACAGCTGCAACCACCTTGACGCAGCAGGCTTCAGTTTGTGAACTGAGAACAGAAGCAAAGCCAATGTGTGAGAGTTTAGGTTTCCTCTGTCCCTGCCAGTACAAAAATTCTTTACAACTCAAAACTCTGGTTATAGAGACAATCAACTAGAACAAGAATATTAAAAGGTGTGCCATGTTCCTGAGTTTACAAAATAGCTACTGCGTGTCTTACATCTGGTTTTCCCTCCGGGCATATGTGTATGTTGGGTGCACAAGAAATTAGATATCTAGAATATATGGCTATTATATAGGTTATACTGGCCTTGGGTAATATTTACAAATATGGTCAAAATATCCTTAGAGCGAATACAAGGAAAATGCTTTTCACTCATGACTTATGAGATTATCTTTCTAAGTGACTCTTTGTGACTAGATCTCAAAATGTAGGCCCAGCATTCCTGTAGGTGTCTGTCTCTGCCAGGTCTCATAAGTTCAAACCGGCCTGAATCTGTCTGTCTATTTACTTCTTCAAAAGCTCCAACCACCAAATTTTTTTTCACCATAGGCTTGTGGTGTTCTGATCTTAGTTAGACCTTCTAATGCTGAAAACAATAACCTGGAGTCAAATAATAAAAGAAGGCCTACATTTTACTTGGCTTTTTGATATTAAGATATGTTTTCTTTGATTTATTCTTTATGATAACCATAACAGAAACCATCTACGCATATTGCTGAGTGTTTTGTGGACCATCTTTTCAAAATAATAATTAATAGGGGATGTTTATTGCTTAACTAAATGGAATGTAGCTATTTAAATACACTAAAAGTTTCTCTCATCTCCACATACGTTACTTTATATATTAAGTATATTATAAATTACCTAACATATTAATCAATATATATACTTTATATATCTTAAATATACTTAAAAATTTGCACATAAATAGTTAAAATAAATACTTAAATTCCTATGTACAAAGGAATTTATTTTTTTGCTAGAGAAAGGCCAACATATGAAATCAAGTATTTGTTTCTACTGCTAGGTCAGTAGTTCAATTGAATGAGTATCTACCAAGTTGAGGGGCATCTGGAGTAAATATGTTTTTGAGATATGTGCCACCTCTCCTTTAAACTAGAAGTTAAAAAAAGAAGCCAATGTATGCAGTTTTGATGAGAATATTTTTTTCCATTTTCTATTATTATTTTTAATATAATTTTTATTTTATCATAGTGGCTTACATGTTGTTTACAATAATATTTTAGGTACATATTTACATAAAATCAGGGAGGTTCCCATCACTGATTTGTCCTCCCTACACCTCTGTTTTCATCCTACCTCCCATATCCTCCTCCCTCACCCCCAGTATTGCTAGAATATGTGGTCCCCTCTGTACCTAGCTTACTACTTAGTAGTCTTGGTCTTGGTGCCTCCCTTATTTCCCCCTCTAACTGGGAGGCAGGACTAGATAGTTCAAGTTATGTGGTTTTGTTTGAAGAAGAGAAAAGTAATAAACTGGGGTAAGAGGTCTAATGTGCCAAAAATGGGTGGAATCCTTCTAGAGGCCTCTTTGATGAGAATAGTTTTAACTTTCTGGCCATATTATTTGGCTTAATTTGAGATTTTGGGAGCTCAGAGTTACAGAAAGCACAAATAAACATCAAGAGGGGCATCTCTAAAATGATAAAGTCAATAATCATGTATGACACACTTCTCAGATTAAAAAAAGAAATGTTATACATTAACTGCAGAAATAAGTATTTCTTATTTTGATAGAGTATTAATAAGAATTTTTTATTAATAAACATTTCTTATTAATAAGGGAGGGGAAGATGCTGTGAGTTGCCTAGTCATCATGGCCATCCATCCTCTCTCTTTTCTGGTTCATGCATATAGCCATGTTTCTAGGTAGCTTGTCTAGGAGATAAGCTTCCACCCACGTAGGAATCACTTTGCTCTCAGGGAAGATATTGCCTTTAGCATTCTAGGCTCTCAGTTTCTTCGTCTAGTCACTGATGTTTTGGTCCACTCAGAAGCAGTGAACAATTAAGAAAATGTCTCACTTCCCTTGTTCTATGGATGTTATTTTTTATGTGATGTTATTTTTTATAGGTGTAAAAAAAAGTTTGTGCAACATGCTTAGAGTAAAATTAACTTAACAAATTCTACCTAAGAATCCCATGGGACACAGATTGGTTAGTTTTGCTTCTCTCTTAGGTTTTCTTTTTAATTTCTTTGTTTTTGTTTTTTGGGATACACCATTATATTTAGTGAAGAAAACCTTACTTGAATTAAAGGTTGTGTACCTGAATTGGGAATAGTCCAGGATGGATTCATGTCAGAGCACTTTAACTGCACATCATTGGGCTAAAATAAGGCAAGAAAACAATAACATGAAGACAGCCATAGAAGAGAGAGAGAGAGATAATGAGGCTGATTCTCGATTCTCCCACTTGACACAATAATGCGATGTTCATTCGTGACTTCTTTCTCTCTAATTTCCCTACCTGGGATTCCTCACTTTGCTTCCCAAAGAGTCTACTCAAGTGCTGTATCCTCCTCAGTTCTCTCTCACTTCACTTTTCTGAGTTCTAGCCAGTGTCCCTATCCTCACACTCAGTTTCTTGGGTTTTCTCCTAACCCTTCTGAGGGACCAATATTTCTACACATTTAAAAACATTTCCCTCACATTAAGGACTCAAATGATTTAAAAAGAATTTGTTGAAAACTTGGGAAGAGTCTTAAAAATTTTTTTTTTGTTTTTTTTTCGGGCCACACCTGTTTGATGCTCAGGGGTTATTCCTGGCTACACGCTCAGAAATTGCCCCTGGCTTGGGGGGACCATATGGGATGCCGGGGGATCGAACCGTGGTCCTTTCCTTGGCTAGTGCTTGCAAGGCAGACACCTTTCCTCTAGCGCCACCTCGCCAGCCTCAGAGTCTTAAAATTTTGTCTGAAAATAAATGGAAACTTAGGGCCAGAGAGATAGTAGAGTTGGTGGTATAATTGCCTTGTCAGGATTCGATCCCCAACCATCTCAGATGGCCTCCCAAGAATCACCAGCAGTAGTAGTTCATGAGTGCAGAGTTAGGAGTAATACCTGAGAAGTGCTAGTCATGTCCCCAAAACAACAGTTAATGTAAAGGGGAGAAGTCAGTATAAATAAGTCAGGGCTAATTTATCCATCAAGGAGCCATAGGATACTGGTTATTCAGCCGTTCTCTATATGAGATCATAGGGAGGAGAAAGAGCACAAAGGGGTAAGAGCTCCCTGCCTTATACATCCCCAGCCTAGGTTTGATCCCTGACACCACATATGTTCCCTGTCTTTTCAGAAGTGATACCTGAGGGACAGGAGCCATAGCAGAGAGATTATATGCGTTTGCCTTGCACATAGCCAACCCGAGATGTTCCCTGCTTCAATTCCCGGTAGTCCCAAATTGCATTTCTGGGCACAGAACCAGAAGCAACCCCTGAGCACCCCCAGGAGTGACCCAACAACCCCCAAAATAGAAGTGATACCTGGGTGCAGAAAAAGGAGCAAGTTCTAAAAACTCTTGTGTGCAGCCCCCAAAGTAAAAACCAAAAATATTTTAATGCAGCAATTATGCTCCTGGGAATTTACTCCCAAGGTCCCAAAAACACAAACGCAGAAAAGAAGTCTGCGTGCAAGTCTGCATTCAAGAAATTCTATATTCAAAGCAGAACGAGTCACAATAGCCTAATCTGAAAACAACCCAACTTCCCAAGACAAGGTGATTGAATAAAGAAGCTTTGATTAGGCATATGAAAATAGTATTTCTCTGCTCTAAGAAAAGATAAACTCATGGCAAATTTTGCTGAGACATGTGTGATATCTGGAGCATATATTGATAAGGATAAATGAGTCAGAGAGGACAGACAGAATTATATTACTAATATGTGGGATAAAGAGAAGCATACTAGGGGAGGTAGGTAATCCTCCAAAGGCAGGAGAATTAATGAGAAATTTTGAGACTGAGGAAGGGATTGAGTAGGCTAGAGATAGGATAACTAGAACAATGACAGAGAGGTCATCGAATGAGGACTGTTAATGAAAAGAGGGAAAGTAATATGCAAGACACTGATTCAATAACAAGGAAAAAAGTAGCTACCATAGAGGCAGTTTCTGGGTGAGAGAGAAATTTGACCCATTGGGTGGACAGATGTGGACATTGGTGAAAGGATTGATGTTGGAACATGGCACATCTGTAAACCCAATCATGAACAACTTTGTAACTTTTAAATTCACAGTGATTATGTTTGAAAACAATAATAAAGATGGCATCATGAGGCTATGACTGTGAGCTCCATGGAAGAGCCACATCATGGGTCTCTCATATCTTTACATCAGGAGTCAGGCAACATTCCCAAGATTCAGCAAGAATCATGGGCCCAGTATTATAAGGCATGTTTGTCAATCAAGGAAAAACACTTCCTACCTCAAATAGAGGTTTGCAGGAGGGAAGCCTGGGGCTGGAAGTTGCTGTTCTTGTAGGTGAACAGGATAGGGATGCCCTCTGCAGAGAAAAAGGAATAAGTTGGGCCCAGTGTCCTGGAGTTGTGTCATCATGAGTTTTAACCACCATTAGTAACATCAGCCAGTTTAGTCATCCTTCATATGATGCAAGAGATTATTCTCTGAGCATTCTCCTTTGTAGTGCCTGTGAATTTCCCAAAGGAAGTCCATAATGCTTTAAAAGAGCCTTTCCACATGAGGTAAGACTCCTTGATCTCTAACCAAAGATTCATATTTTCAGAGAAAACAACATTTTTATATGAAAACATACCTTAACTAGAATCCTCTAGATATCCAAAGTAGAGGGAGAAATAAAATGAGTTATATAGGTCTTATTACACAGCAAAATAGAATTCATCAAGAAAGCCAAATATTTGCTACAAAACGTATTTCTAAAATCCTACTGATTTATGATCAGTAACGTTTACATTTAATTCCTCAGCAGCATTAATTGCACACCTCGTACTTAACAGAAACATGCTTAAACATGCTTAGAGTCACATTTTGGGGCAGATGAAATGCAATATTGTTTCATTAGGATAGAAAGGATTTTAGTTCTTCCACAGAACTTACTTCCCCTGACCCCAAATGTAATCCTATAAAAGTTGGTACCCCGATTTCTCTGGAAATCAGAAGGTGACTCCATCCTCCACCAGCCCTGTTGTACCTTAGGGGGACAGGCCAACAGCCTCCTGTATCTTAGACTGTATGGCTTCACTTTCTGTCCTGCTGGCTCCATCTAGAAGAGAAGCTGAATTTAAGAATAGAAACGTCTTGGAGAGGAAGTTTTCTGGGTGATGCTGAGAAAGATACATTCCTAGAGTTCACTGAGCCCTACCTTGGGCCTCAGAATCACCTAGAAATGTATTAACTCAACAAACCAACATTGTCAGTGAGTTGAGTCACCAAGACAGGATTTCTAGGAAACTGCTTCCTGTCTCCAAATCCTCCTATGGGCTCCCACAAAGTAAGAAATACTACTTAACTGTGGGAGACACATGTCTGAGGCTCAGTTCAGCCCTGAAACAAGGCAATTAAACACTGGATCATCACTAGTATGGGACATATATGTGTGAAGCCTGGTGACCCAGAGCCCTCTGGACTGGGTTGTGCTGGCACCATGCAGTCAGGGAGTGACATAGACAGTGTGGTGGGGTACTAGTAATGTCCATTTCTAAAGTCAGACCTCACTCACCCTGAGCCAGTCTGGTTCTCTCCTAGAACCCCAAGGACTCACCATGAGGTTCCAAAGGTGCACCCCCAGGGAACTGGGATCCTTTAGCTGCAGATCCTCCTGAAACAGAATCAATAAGAAGTCTGTGTTCAACCTCCTGAAGACAGGTGCTTCCCCACATGTGGAAGTTCTCCCTGAAAACTGGGGCGGCCTTGATCCATCCTGATGCATTTTCTCTAGCCAGCACACCCCCAATACAGACTATACTCATAGAAACACCATCTAGTATTAAGCCTGGAGAAATATCCTGGGACTACTCCTTTTCATCATGGGGATCTCTGTAAGGGGATTAAATAGTAGAAGCAGACACAGGGTCATGTCTGAGCATGGCTGACAGCAGAGGAGGAAGGAACTAATACTTCTCCTCTACCTTTGCATTCAAGCTACAAATATCAGTAGTTCTGATAATTTATTTAGATTATATCTCCAGAATATTCCCAGCCCCTTGAGAAATTATACCAGACAGCTAAGATCTTCAACACCTTTCCCTTCACATGGTGACATTCTGTGATTTGTAGAAGACAGAATTTGCCAGGGAAGTGGTCCAGGCTCACCAAGAGATGGGACAAGTCTGGATCATAGAAGAAAGGCTGGAACACCAGAGCAAAGGACTCCTGCTGGTTGTACTTGCTGGTGGCCAGGACACTTTCCCATAGTTCCTGAAGGAGACACCAGAGGGACATGAATCCAAAATCCCTCAGGCGATTCTATTTATTGATCCTCAGAGCTAAGAAACACACACCTGCACCTTCAAATTCCTTACTATTCAGAAAGACCCTCTTATCTGATAATTCCAGATTTTTCCAGACACTAAATTGAGCTCCTTTTCTGCTAAAGCCTACCCTTCAGTTAACACCAAAGACAGACTTGAAATATTTTCTAGGGAATTTCAGGAGGGAAACAATAGTGCATCAATGGTCTCTCAGACTCTCTGTAAGGGCTAAGTTTTGTACAAGAAGTAGACACTTAACCACTCAGAAAGTAAGTGTCTTACCTGGAAAAAGAGGGGTCCTCTACAACTTCATTTATAAAGTTGTACTTAAAGCAGAATCATGTTAACATGCTCAGAGGAACAATAGTATGAACAGACTCTACACCCTGCTTGAGTCTAGTCCCTCAACTAGAAACAAAGTTCCAGGAGACCTAACTGGCCTGTGACCTGAAATCTAGAGTCTAAAGCCAATTAGGAAAAACATGCCAACTAGCCACAGATGACTAGATCTGTTGCAGAAAGCAAAATAGTTTCAGTAAAATTTTAAAGTTCTTCAACATCTTCCTTTTAATATTCTAATCTAAGAACCATTTCTGGCCCCCAATAATGGTTTTCCTATGCACTGACATATGCTTCAGCGGCAAGAAGAAAATTAAGAGCACCTCTCATTAGAGCCTGAGTCCTGCCCTGAATATAGCTGAAGAAATTCTAGGCAATTCCAGGCATCTATATCTCCATGGTTGCAACTACCTCTTGTCCTCCTCCTTGACATCAGCTCCTGGGAGAAAGCAGCCAGTGTCCTGGTGTAATCTCACCTGATAGGTCATTCGTGCATAGGCTTTATACAGGACTCTGTCCTCTGAACACTTGCAGAAGTTGGTGTTGTTGCTGCAGATAAAATCATGCATAAAGAGGCCAAAGAGTGAGAACATAAATGGTAAAGGTGCTTGCAGCAGACAGAACACAACCAGAATCACTGGAATTGGCCCTTGGCCTTTCTGAAAAACCCACACCACCCACAAAAACAAGAACAACTAATATATATAAATAGCCAGAATGGACTCTGAGAATGTTTGTAGAGTGTAGTGTAGTATAGTGACGAGTCAGCAGGGAGAAAGTGAAACCTGAAGAACTCTGAGGTTGACTTCAGCAGTCATGAAGGTGAAGGTAGAAATGTAGGAAGGTGCAGGAGAAGAAAGAAATAAATGGTGGAATTCTGAGTCATGTGAAAGTTCTCTTTAGGCTCCTGGTCGAACACCTCCTGATCTACATGCCCACTCCTGCAGATTGTGTCACCTTTCCCTCACTTTCAGAGTTCCTTCAACTTCCTTCCTCTTCAAAACTCCACTTCTTCCATTTAAGGGCCCCCAGCTCCAGATGTCTCTACCTCAACATTTGTTACAGGTCCCACTTCAGAGTTTGGCTTTAAGACATTTCAATTCTATTTTTCAAAAATCAGAAATACTTGGTATTCAAGTTCTGGAAAGAAAATCTTTCACATTGTACAAAATTTCCAGGTCAACATTTTCTGAGCTTATAGAGATTTTGTCAAAGTTCATTTATTTTTTGGCTAAAGTGAAGGGACATCTGACTTTTCTTAGGATCTCCACCCTGAGGGCCAGCGGGGTGGTGTTTCAACTTGCACGCACTAAGCTAAGACAGATCTCACTTCAATCTCCCAGCATAACATATGGTCTCCCAAGCCAGGGGCAATTTCTGAGCACAGAGCCAGACCCCCAAAAAAGGTTCTCTACCCTGGTCATTGCTCAGGGTTCATACACCCCGCAGGATGAGGACCATGAGGTGCCAGTGTTTGTGATTAAGACTCCTACATGCAAAAGCAGGACTGCCATCCCTTGGAGTCATCTGCAAACACCTCTCCTTTGGTGTTTTAAGCACCACAGCTGGGTTTTAGACTCTTAAGTCATTTTAACTTTGTGTGTGTGTGTGTGTGTGTGTGTGTGTGTGTGTGTGTGTGTGTGTGTGTGTGTGTGTATGTGTGTGATTCCTGAGCTCCAGCCAAGGACTTCAGATTTACAAAGTTGTTAATGTGCTACTGAGCTAAATCCTAGCCAAACTCACAAATAATTCAAGGTGGTGGGGGAGAGTGTTCTGGCATTAATCAAGCAGAGCAGATACGTTATTTCCTTGCTTTGCTTTTCTCAGTCTCTCCCTTTTCATCTTAGCAGCTCGTCCTCAGAATTTCTGACTCTCTTCCTTACTTCACCTTCAGTCCTCTCTTTCCCCCACTTTCAATGAATTAAATATAAAAAATTTACATGCGGGATATAAGTTAAAGTATCAAAAATGCTGTAACAGTACCATATCCCAGGTACTCATTGTCTTACTCCCCTTAATATATATTTGGGGGTCCTCTTCCTTTTTCTAAGTACAACTGATCAGAGACAGGGATCTGAATCTTCCCTCTCAGCTTCCAACATTTTGATGTCATAGAAGGATTAATGCGGATTAAGGGTCAATTCAGCAAGTGCCTTTTCTTTAAAACCATGTGAAAAAGCTGGCTGGTCCCACTCCATTGCTTTCTCACCTGTTCTGATTCTTCACCTCAGGCAAAGCAATGAAATCCAGGAGATCAGTGAGATCTACGAGGTTTACAAATAATCTAGGCACCTAAAAAGTAGACAAGAGCAAAGCGGGTCGTGTGAAAAGTCACTGGTCTTGACTAGTTGATGTCAGCAATTCTGGTTGGATGCCAGGTTTGGGACTGGCTCAACGTGACTGGCCCTTGAGGAGGTGGAGACTGGGGTAGGTCACAAGATCTGGAGCTGCAGTTGAGATGGCCAGAAATTCTCTAGTGGACAGCCCCTCCCCTTTGGCATCAGCAGGATGTCAATTTTCATGGAACTCTGGGATTTCTGGGACATGAGAACCATTAGGATTCACCATAGTGGAAGAATCTGCAGCACTCATCATGGTCATCATTCTTGAAAGGGAAGTTAGGAAGGAGTCAGGAGCCCTTCCAGGAAGGCACACACAGAGACCAATCTTAGGAAAAGGGGTAATCACTGAGACCCCAGAACTATGTCAATGACCTGAGATCTCATCCAAAAGGAGAAGGGTTTCGCCAGACTTGTCCGTTTCTCTTGATCTCCACATCCCTCCTAGATTTCAAGACCCTAGATTTCTCCCAGCTTAGTGGAAGAGCTGAGGGTACCACAGAAACTGAATCCACAACCCTCTTAGCTGGGGGGAGTGATCAGAATGTTTCAGGACTGAGACCAAGAGTGATGAGGAAGGGATCCTCAGCCTCACCTCTTGCTGCAGGTAGTCCAGGGTTTTAGTCAGTTTGTCCAAGGCACTCTTCACAAAGTTTCTCTGTGGAAGGAAAAAAAATGCTGAGCACAGAAGAGAACCAAGGATGTGGAAACTGAGATGTCCAGGATTACATCTGGCTGGTCCTGTTATCCCTCAACTCCTGACATGATAGTGGTGAAAGGGCATCTAGAACCTTTTCCCATATACAAGTGTTCACTTTTAACATCTTATCCAGTGTTTCAAAATTAACTCATGCATTTACCCAAACAGAGAAATAAGAAATTTATCCAATGGATACATTTTATGCCAAGAAAGGACAATTCTGAATCTCACACTAAAGGATTGGAGACCAGACTCACTCCCAAATCTGCTGGTGGGATTGTGTGTGTGTGAGTGTGTGTGTGTGTGTGTGTGTGTGTGTGTGTGTGAGTGTGATGACAATGATCAAAATCAGGCAATCATACATGGGCGTCCCAAACTTCTACATTAAGTTACATCCTAGCAGAGTTTATTTTGACTGCTAGAATAATTTTTAGTGTGAAATATTTGGTTCAAGGAGAAACACAACTGAGCCTGGAGTAAGTCTCTAGGGACATTTTGACCTTTGTATGAGGCCTATATAAGGAGATGGGTGACTAAGGTAGGTCAAAGATAAGGAGCTACAGTTTAGATGCTCCTTTGTATCCAACCTGGCCTGCTATTTTTACCAGAGCATGAGTGGCCCCTGTTCCTGACAGTGCTGAAAGACACTTCCTCATTACCCAAGACTCAGAGATAATCCGTGCAATTACATAAATTACATTAATTGCTATATTATAATTTATATATTATATATGTATATTAAAGTATAGCATATATAAACACTATAATAAATATATAATATATGGATATATTACATATATCCATTTATATATAAGTATAACATATTATAAACTATAGAATATATATTACATTATAGATTGTGTAATAATTAAATATAATTAAATCACCCTAAAATTGACCCAACCTTTTCACACTGGTACAGAAGCAAATGCAAATGAACTCAGTTGCAAACTTTCTAGCTGCCCACTGATGTCCCTGGAACTAACCTGGGCCAGATGTGAAGAACAGGGGAACTTGGCACTGGGATTTCTATAATTTTGGAAAATGCCACCAATCTGAATTTGGAAGTCAGCTGGTTTCGCACATTTACTCTGCTTCCAACCCCACGCTTGCATTCCTGCTCCTCTAATCCTGAAGCTTACCTGCCCCACAGCTGGACAGAGGTAACACTCATGGGCGTTACTGAGGAACAAATTGATTATCTTCCAGTCATTTTTAAAGTCAAGTTTCTAGAAAAGATGAGACAAGAAAACAATATCAAAATTGATGGAGGTGAAACCTGGGGCAAGGTCTTATTCTTTATTCTTTTATTTTTTTTCTGTTTCAAAATCTACCCAAATGAAATTGTGTGATTGGTTCTCTTTTCATGTACTTTGGTTTGTTTTAGGGTCACACCTGTCAATGCTCTTGAGTTACTCCTGCCTCTGCACTCAGGAATCACTTGTAGCCGCACTGGCTACATGCAAGGCTAGTGACCTACAAGTGAGAAACCAGCCTCACTCTTGATTTTTTTTAATTTGGTTTTTGGTCCCACACCAGGCAGCACTCAGGGTTTTATTTCTAGCTTTGCCCTCAGGAATTATTCCTGGCAGATTTGGGGAGATGACAATATGAAATACTGGGGATCCACTCCTGGTCAGCCACATAAAATATAAATGACTTTATAAATATAATTTATAAAATATAAATGACTTTGCTATCACTCTGGCCACCCATGATTGATTCTTTATGCAAAAATAGACGCATGTGAAGGAATTCTAAAATTCTATCTATATAACAATAAAGCAAGCAAAGAATCCCAGTCCCTAATCAGGGCTAATTCCTGGCATTACTTGAAGGATCCTATAAGATGCAGATCCAGTTTGAGTTGGCCACACAGAACCTGTCTATGTACATGTCACCAGGCCCTCCAAAATTTTTAAGGAACAAGGGCACAAGGAAATTTTGAGAATGGTGTTCATTAAGAACTGAAATTTCTCAGGAATAGTGAGATACAATAGTGGTAAGGCTCTTGCCTTGCAAAAAGATAAATCAGATAAATCCTTGGCAGCATTAATAAATTCCCTGAACCCTATAAGGAGTGATCACTGAGTATAAATCTAAAGGAAGAAGGAAAAAAGAAAGAAAAAAGGGAGAGGAGAAAAGAAGTAGGGGAAGGGAGAAAGGAAGAAGGAAAGGAAGAAAGAAAGGAAGGAAGGAAGGAAGGAAGGAAGGAAGGAAGGAAGGAAGGAAGGAAGGAAGGAAGGAAGGAAGGAGGGAGGAGGGAGGAAAGGGAGGGAGGGAGGGAGGGAGGGAGGGAGGAAGGGAGGAAGGAAGGAAGGAAGGTAGGAAGGAAGGAAGGAAGGAAGAAAGGGAAGGGAGGGAGGGAGGGAGGGAGGGAGGGAGGGAGGGAGGGAGGGAGGAAGGAAGGAAGGAAGGAAGGAAGGAAAAAGAAAGAAAGAAAGAAAGAAAGAAAGAAAGAAAAAAGAAAGAAAGAAAGAAAGAAAGAAGAAAGAAAGGAAAGAAATAAAGAAAGAAAGAAAAAAGAAAAAGAAAGAAAGAGAAAAAAAGAAAGAAAGAGAAAAAGAAAGAAAGAAAGAAAGAAAGAAAGAAAGAAAGAAAGAAAGAAAGAAAAGAAAGAAAGAAAGAAAAAAGAAAGAAAGAAAGAAAGAAAGAAAGAAAGAAAGAAAGAAAGAAAGAAAGAAAGAAAGAAAGAAAGAAAGAAAGAAAGAAAGAAAGAAAGAAAGAAAGAAAGAAAGAAAGAAGAGTGTGTGAGTGTTAAAAGACCCAGAATCATTGCTAGAGGCCTCTGACTCAGAATTTAAATGACAATGGAAATTATATCAATCCTCACTTAGTAGAAAATTGCCTCTGTACTAGGCTTATTGTCCATCTCACTTAATCGTACATATCCCTGATATGTGGACCACTTATTAACCCCATTTCTTGACACAGAAAAGAGAGCTAGAGATGCGAAATGCCATATCCAACATTATAGAGCAATTGGAAAGAGAGTTCAGGACCTTGGTCCAATTGCTATGTAATTTGAGAACAATATCTCCATGCAGTCCCTAAGATAATGAGGGCATTTGCTTCCTGCCAGTATAGGAAAGAACACTGTTCTGATGTCCAGACAAGAAAGAGGATGGGTTTTGGAGAACCAGGCCACTAACGGTTGAGCTTTTGCTATTAGAACCATGGAGCCTGGTGGGTTATGTCCACTTGATTCCAGCAGGCACAGGCTGCCTGAACATGGGGACCCGAGGTCTTCTTACCTCATTCTCTTTCATCCTCTTCACTAGCTCTGTTGCCTGAGTCCACAAGTAACTGTGCAGAGGAAAGGAAGGAAAGGGGGAAATCAGTTTAGTTTTGCTCCTGAGGGCCAGAAGGCTGTTCACCACTTGAGTCACAAGAATCTTTGAGACTGACATGGTATTACATCACTCTGGTTTCTGGGATAACAGCTCTCACATAATATTTTTATGATTTTTGTTGGCTCATTCTAGGGTTTAAAGTTTGGACAATACTAGGTGATCTCAGGGTTTGACTCCTGAGTCTTTCCCTCAGAGATCACTAATGGGGATGCTTGGTGGACGACATCATGCTAGAACACATGATCTAGCCAGGGTCAACTACATGCAAGATTCTGAACTATCAGCTTCCTTAATTCTAATTTGGGGCTTTTGTCTCCCCATCTTTATTAACCTTTCCGCATATACACTGTACACTTCACAGCCTCAGAGAAATCTAGAAAAGTAACTTACTCAGCATCAGTCCAAGATGACATTTCTCTTCGAAGGACACATACTGGTGTCAGAACAGTAGAATTGAATAATCTTATAATATCTGAAAGGACTAAAGAGAACTTTTTTGAGGCCATGGCCTTGAAATTGAGGATCATCTGAAGAAAATAACGTCCTCTAAGGAGGAGTACTTGTGTTAGTGTCCCTCTCCAAAGCTTTGTCCTCACAGCCACTCTGGACTCTGTCAAGTTTCCAGATGCCTATTGCAGTGAATGGAGCAAGACCTTGACCAGTGAAGCCAAGGCCTGTGCCACAGAGTCCGATTTTACTGAGCAGTCTGGCCAGCTGAATATTGTGTATGTGCATACGCATGTGTGTGCATGCCTGTATGTGTATGTGTGTGATTTGCGTGTGGGCACCCACACATGCAAACATGCAATCTTGCAATTATATACGCAAGGAAGTAGGAAAATGGAGTGGGAGAAGATATTTTGTCACAATAATCTTAAGGGCTAATTAAAAACATGATATCTAAGGTCAGATCCCTGAGGAAGAATGGGTTCCCATATATATTGCATTACTGCTTTGGAATCCAACATGACTATAGATACTTTTTCAATTATGTCTGTCCATTCTCTATGGTATTCTTGGAGATTCTATGGTGGTGTTTTTTAGAATAACTAGGATGGTATTTGGGGGATTGCGGGATGCAGGGATTTTAAGACAGAACTAATATTCAAAGCAGGGGTCTTTTGTGTCATCCCAAATAACTGCTTTTTAAATGTATATCTACTCTATTCCTTATTTCTTTTCGCAGCCTCTCAGCTATGCAGAACAAAGGATTTTGATCTAGAAACAAATGTAGGCAAGAAATGGCCTCCAAGTGGTTTCTACTTCAAGGAGAGTTGAAACCTCTTTTAGCACCATTAGGTCAGTTCTAATAAGACCCATTTCTAATAAGATCCCCATTTTTACCAGCATGCATAAACACTAAGAAGAGCTCAACTTTCAATGAGGCCCTGCCTGGTTTGATGGCAGGTTTCACCCTCCCAGGCTGAGTGGGTGGAGGCTAGAGCAGGCATGGAGATATTAACGTTCCTATTCTGACTTGAAGATCTTCACAGAATCTCTCCACCTTACTAGACAGACCCAGACCTACTCCCACAGGATTGGGTCCACTGGCGGACAAACTCAACAGAGCATCTTCTGCTGTGCTCTGATGCTTCTTACTAAATGATGATTGGAAACAGGCTGCCTGATTTCTGTCATGGCACATGAACCTGAGTGTGGGTTATTTGGCATCCCACCCAGTTAATCCATCTAACAAGTAGGAATGAAGGGGTTTTTCAGGATTACAGTTAAGTAAAATTTTAAAAAATCAAGGTTTCCCGAGATCACATTCCTATGTCTGAGCTGATCGAAATATTATAAATATTGAAATATTTTAAAGAAAATCCTTCATAGTAAAATCACAATTGGTTCCTATTTACTTTGTTTCCAGTTTCTTATAACCAACTGATTTTTTGTTTGTTTGTTTGTTTTGTTGTTGTTTTTTCTAGATTTGGCAGCCACACCCAATTGTGCTCAGGGTTATTCCTGGCTCTGCATTCAGAACTTATTATTGGCAGGCTCAGTGTACCATAGGGGATGTCAGGGATCGAACCTGTACTAATCCTTTAACACTGGATTTTGTTTTGGAAGGGAATTATTTCTTTGTAAAAAGTAAACTTAGATCTTCTCATTGCTGGATTTTGAGGGAAAGAAACCACAGCCAGAATTATTGGAAATGAATATCTCCAAGTGGGCCCTGCAATTCTGTGAGAGAAAGAGGTCTTAGAACTCTGACCAAAATGATCCAAAACTGTTTCCTGATGTCTCACTGTTCACCCAATCCCAGTTGATGTCTCTGTATTCAAAGATTTGAACAAATTCTCACACAAAAATTCTAGATAGCTTAATCCTTTCATTATACCCTATTCTCATAAGACATGTGACCCATGACTCTTCAGTGCCTATTCTGGTCATAGTCTGAAACAACCAAGAAGCCCTCAGCAGATGAATGGATAAAGAAACTGGTACATATTCACAAGAAGTATTATGCAGCTGTCAGGAGAGATGAAGTCATGAAATTTTCCTATACATGGATGGACATGGAAACTATTATTCTGAGAGAAATAAGTCAGAGGGAGATAGACACAGAATAGTATCACTCATTTATGGGTTTTAAGTAAAATAAAGGATATTATTATTATAATGCCCAGAGGCAATAAAGATGAGGGCCAGAAGGACCGGCTCATGATATGAAATCACCACAAAGTGTGGTGAAAGAAGTTAGAGAAATAACTACACTAAAAATTATCATAACAATTTTAATAAGTGAGAGAAGTAGAATGCCTGTTTCAAATACAGGCAGAGGGGAGGGGAGAAGGGAGATGGGAGACATTGGTGGGGGGAATGTTGTACTGGTGAGGGGGGTGTTCATTTTATGACTGAAACCAACTATGATCATGTTTGTATTCATAGTGCTTAATTAAAGACATTATTTAAAAAGAAAATATATAAATAAGTAAAAGTTTAAAAAAGGAACACAGAACTCTATTGTGTCCAGTGAGACCAAAATATAAGGGAATTCTAAAAATGTAAAGTTCACCTTTCGCCATTCCCAAGCATACGTCCTGGGATGTTTCTTCTGTCCTGCAAGTAGAGGCAAACACAAAAGCATCAGACAGTGCTCGACTCACTGCCAACACCTAAACCCTTGGTCTCTGTGCTCTGCTCCCTTAGAAGCCTTGACTCCCTCTAGCTCTGGCCCTGTGTTTATCCTTCAAAGAATGAAATACACATTGAAAATGACAAACAAGATGCCAAATGAGGTTGATATGTTGAGATTCCCCTTGAGTATAGCCTTAAATGCCTGCAATTTGATCCTCAATTGAAAGAGATGCTGGCCTGGATGTGGCATGGAATTAGCCTGGTCTCACCCTGATTTGGAGGAAACAGACTTCAAGAGTAATATCCATGCCACATTTACTCCTTTATTCACCTAGAGGAGTCAGGGAGATTCCATGATGCCCCAAGTGTTAAACAAGAGTGCATGTGACTGGTTTCTGTGTTGCCGATTCTCCCTAGAGAGTATGGAGCAAAGAATCTCCCTTTAATTTAAGTTATTTCATCAGAAAATCCAGAGAGCATGGTTTTAAGGGCACCTCATCTGATTATTCTGGGTCCAGCCAACTCACCTATTCTGTTTCTCCATTATACCAACAGAATTTAGTAATATCAACTGGAAAAGAGAAAAAACTTGAATCAACATTCCTGGAAAGACTGTAGATCAGCTTCTAGAGACAAAGATGCCTGTTGGAAAGCCCACTCCCACCAACAGGGATATATGATTCAGAGAACTGTTGAGACCTTTATTCTGCTTTACATGGTGGGATAATTTGCTTTCCTGAAGCCTGGTGTTCAAAACTCAGAGCCATAATTGGTGAGAATGTTTACATCAGCACAGAAATCTATGTCTGGATGATTTATATTCAAATGTATCATTAAACCTGATGGAAATTCCACAGGGAAACACATCAAAATATGCATAATGCATAATCTCAAATTGAATTTGCTTCCTGTCTTTCCACAATGACTAGAATATAAGCAGAAATGGCAGGATTGTGTGAACCTCCTTCCTGACTACATATCTGGATCCTAGAACTGTGTCTGTGCTACCAAAATTCAACAACAAATAATTTTCTCTAAATATTACTTTAGTGACTAAATAGATTCCAATTGTCCTCTTGCTTAAATGTTCCATGGAGACGACACACAGGAACAGAGAATGTCACTGTACAGTGGAGGTAAGGCCATACATAATTGAGTAGAAATTCTACAATTTGAAATGTTCAAGAGATGCTTGGAATCATAATCAATAGATACAAAATCCTACGATCATATTACCTATAATGTAGTCTATTATTTTCAAAATTTCTGACATGAAAGATCTTTGTAAAGACTCTGGAAGTTGCAATATCCAGCTATGAGTTGACAGCTGAGTCTAAAGGCAATATAATGAGAGAACTGGTCCACACAATTGGGGTTAGGTGGATGAGGATGAGGAGGACAAGGAGAAGGAGGAGGAAGAGGAGGAAGAGGAAGAAAAGGAGTGGGGTCCTAGGGAAAAGGAGGTGTGTTAACTTATGATGCATGCTGTGTTGGAGTAGTGTACATAAAATCATTATTAGAGTATTTTTACTTTTTTGTAGTCTTTGACATAACAACATAGCAAAGGATACATTTAATCATATAAATATGTTTTAATGAATATGAATTAATGTTTTTACTATTTGTAATCTTTGACATAGTCAAGAACACATTTAATAACAGAAATTTAAATATATTGATCAGCTGTAAATAAGTCAAATAAATGTTATTGAAAATCATACTCCACAACCCCTTAAATGCTTTTTTTCCAACTGAGAATGTTGTTCTTTCTGCCAAATGAAGTATTGAATGTTCCAAAGAACTCATTCAAAGGGCTTCCAGTTCAAAAATGTCCCTCACCTCCTTATTACAAAAATACTCACAGTTTCCTTAATGCCAATAGAAGCCACAAATTTCACATCTAACGGATTCAGTGTATTGACTGTAAAGATAAGAAGCCATTAAGGAGATCTCAGGTCTTCATTCCCCACAACTTGCTCCATATACCCCATCTCGGAGCAGCTGCTGCTGATCCTATGGAGTATGGGATGGAATAACTGATGTACAGGTAGTCCCTGGCAGTCCTGAAACCCGGCTCCAAATTGGTCAAGTCTCCTCTAGGGACCACAACTTCAATGGAACTAGGGTAGTTCTCCACAGTAGGTCACCAATGACCCTCTAGCCTGGACCTCTTTTGCCTATTATAGCTCCCTTCCATACCCTGTCTTTGCATTTCGAAGGCCCTATAAATCAGTGAGAGCAACAAACTTAAAGGAATCCATCAGGGAAAAAGAAGGATTATGACAGCTTTATAGATGAACAGCGATAAGAGTCAATGAGCACTAAAGCACCACAGGCAAGGCACATGCCAATGGATCACCAAGGACCATGGCAGCCCTACTGGGAATTCAGAATTATATTTCTGGAAACCATTACCTGCTGTCTGGTTTTGTGATAGAGCCCTAAAGCTAAACATTTAACGACAAATTTTAACTAGAAATGTATATAATTATCAAATGTGAAACTATAGTATAAAGCTAGTGATCAAAACTGCAGGGTACTCAAATAAAGATAGGCTCTCTGATCAATGGGTCAAAATCAAGTGCCCAAAGAGAAAGCCCAGGGATGTGGATGTGAGCAGGGAACTTGGGGATAAAGGAGCTGAGACATCAAAATGCATGAAAATAACTTTTCTTCCTCAAAGGGTGCTGGAAAAACATGGAAGAAAAAAAAAATCTTGATCTACTATCTCACACCTTCCACAAAGGTCAATGAAAAGGGTTTCCAAGGCGGTGTGAGGCCGTCCTCATCCCTTCCCTCCATCCCCTTGCCTCCCTCCCTCCCTCATGGCCACCCTCCTCCTCTGGGCCGGTGCGCGGCGCTCTAGCCCTCGCTTTCGCTCGCCTTCGCCTCAGCCTACGCCGCCTCGAGACTCTGGCCCCGCCCTCCGACCATCGGAGGAGCAAGAGGACACCGAGAGCGAGAGAGGGACAGAGCGGTGCTCCCGGATTCCTCCCCCACCCCCCCCCCGTGTCTCTCTAACCGCCGTCCTCGCCTCCACTCCTCTCCTCTCCTCCCGGCCCCTCTAGCCCTCGCTCTCGCTCGCCTTCGCCTCAGCCGCCGCCCTCGCCTCGAGACCCCGGCCCCGCCCTCCGGTCCTCGGAGGACCTGGAGGACACCGAGAGCGAGAGAGGGACAGAGCGGCGCTCCCGGATTTCCCCCACCCCGGCGTCTCTCTAGCCGTCGTCCTCACCTCCACTCCTCTCCTCTCCTCCCAGCCCCTCTAGTCCTTGCACCGATGGCCCAGCAGCAGATGACCAGCTCGCAGAAGGCTTCCGGATCACGCTGGTGGACAACTGGGAGGTGGCCATCTTCGCGCCCCCCCCCCCAACACCCTCTACTTCAAGGCACATAGGAAATCTCCTACTGACTACCCATATTCACCATCTGCCTTCAGATGCTTGCCCAAAATATGGCACCCCAATGTTGATGACAATGGACGTGCATGCATTTCACTTCTTCCCCACAGAGTGGAGAGCTGCCCTCTGAAAGGTGCAGTCCTACTCAGAATGTCAGCCAGGGCTTCCTTCTGGCTCTACGCCCAGAAACCGATCCTGGCAGGCTCGGGGGACCCTATGGGATGCCGGGATTCGAAGCCCCATCATGACAGGACACCCTCTTCAGGGTAATCTCGTTGCTCAATGAACCCAACACCTTCTCCCCAGCCAACGTGTATGCTTCGGTTGTGTTCAGGAAATGGAGGGACAGTAAAGGAAAAGACAAAGAATATGCTGAAATCATTAGGAAACAGGCGCCGGCCACTCAAGGGGAAGCAGAAAAAGATGGAGTGAATGAAGGTCCCCACAACCCTGGCGAAATACTGCATCAAAACGAAAGTGCCTTCCAATGACACCAGTTCACATTTGCTTTAGGACGACTTGAAGGACGACGACATTGATGATGAAGAGGAGGGGGAGGAAGATGCCGATTGTTATGATGATGATGATTCTGGGAATGAGGAGTTGTGACCTGTTCGTTCAAGGCCCCTGCACTGCCCTGCCATCTCAAGCCAACGGGAGGGGAACAAGTGGGGACCTAGAAGTGGCCCCTCAGCAGAAACAGGGGGTGGAGAAAACCAACAGGGCTCCTGCTGACTCCCCTCAGGGATCTCAGTTTGCTCCTTTTATGGACCCCTCCATAGAGAGAGAGCATCCTCCAAAGAATGTCTGAATTCTTACATTTTTTACCCTTCCATCACTGCATTGTTTGTTTTTTTTTTTTTCCTTCTCCTTTAAACTCAAACTTGCTCTTCACTTCATCTCTGCAGTGTTCACAGCAAAACATTTTTGGTCTGTTTTTAGATTCTTGAAGAATTAAATAGTCTTTCATCAAGATGTTCAATGCGTGCAAGGCTGGGAACCCCTTAAGAGATCTCAAGTGCTGCAAATGTTGGTAGTAAAATAAAATGGGGGTGGGGTGGGACTCCACATAAAAACCCAACGAAACAAAGTTTAAAAATTATTATTATTTTTTTTTGCCAAGCTTTAGATGCTCATTAACATTAGTGTGTGTGCATTTGTTCAGCTCCATGGTGGTGAATTTTCTTTCTTTCCCTTCTTAAGGCTGGGGTATAGTGGGCTTCAGGGACTTTGTGCTAAGTCTGATGAAATTTTCCTAAAGTGACAGAATTCAGCTTCCAGGACTTCATCCTTACATGGAGGCTTCAGCTTCTCTGAGAATAATAATTAGATTTTTTAATTGATTGAGATCTAAAGCCTGAATAAATATTCATACTTAAAAAATGGTTCAAAGAAATTGAGATATTAATCCTGCCAATCCATGAGCAGGGTATGTGTTTCCATTTACGTGTGTCCTCTCGTATTTCTTGGAGCAGGGTTTTATCGTTTTCTTTGTATAGGTCCTTCAGATCTTTAGTCAAGTTGACTCCAAGATATTTGAGTTTGTGTGACACTAATTTGAATGGGGTTGCTTTCTTAATGTCCATTTCTTCTCTAGCATTATTGGTAAATAAAAAGGCCATTGATTTTTGTGTGTTAATTTTGTAACCTGTCACATTGCTATATGATATATGAGTCTATTGTTTCTTGAAGCTTTTTGTAGAGTATGTAGGATTTTCTAAATATAGTATCATGTCATCTGCAAACAGTGAGAGCTTGAATTCTTCCTTTCCTATCTAGATGTCCTTGATATATTTTTTGCCTAATCACTATAGCAAGGACTTCCAGTTCTATAATGAATAGTAGTGGTGAGAGAGGACAGCCTTGTCTTGTACCAGAATTTAGAGGAAAGGCTTATAAAGCCTTCAGGAGAGATGAAGTCATGAAATTTTCCTATACTTGGATGCACATGGAATCTATTATGCTGGGTGAAATAATTCAGAGGGAGAGAGATAGACACAGAATAGTCTCACTCATCTATGGGTTTTAAGAAATATGAAAGACATTTTTTGTAATAATTCTCAGAGACAATAGAGATGAAGGCTGGAAGGCTCAGCTCACGTTATGAAGCTCACCACAAAGAGTGGTGAGTGAAGTTAGAGAAATAACTACACTGACAACTAACATAACAATGTGAATGAATGAGGGAAATAGAAAGCCTGTCTCAAATATGGCAGTGGGAGGTGGGTATTTGGGGCATTGGTGATAAGAATGTTGCACTGGTGACCGGGGTATTTTTATATGACTGAAACCCAACTACAATCATGTTTGTAATCAAATTGAATGAGTAAAGATATTTATAAAAGACTTTGAGATGGGGCCGGGAAGGTGGCGCTAGAGGTAAGGTGTCTGTCTTACAAGTGCTAGCGTAGGACGGACCACGGTTCGATCCCCCGGCGTCCCATATGGTCCCCCCAAGCCAGGGGCGATTTCTAAGCGCATAGCCAGGAGTAACCCCTGAGCGTCAAATGGGTGTGCCTCCCCCCCCCCAAAAAAAAAAAACAAAGCAAAAGACTTTGAGATACAACTAGAAGCTATAAAGTACATTGAGGAAAATATAGGCAGAAAGTTCCAAGATTTGGACCTCAAAGACATCATCAGTGATCTGATACCACCAGCAAAAGAGAAAAAATCACAAATAAACAAATGGGAATGTATCAAATTAAAAAGTCTCTGCCTGACCAAAAAAAGGGGGAAATATTTGCTGACAACACATCAGGTTGAGAAACCCTGGGTAGTCGAAGCAACATGAAATACAGCCATTGAGCAAAATTTATGGTACAGCTCTTTCTATGGGTAAAAATTCATAGAAACTGACAAGTTAGAGTACCATTATCAAAAGTCTTTGGGTGCATAAAGTATACACTTGATCACTTTGGATGTATAAAGTACCCTCAAAGATTAACAAGAATATTCAGAAAACAATAATGGAGAGAGAAAATGGACAGAACTCAGAAGACGACAAGCAGATCACCAATAAGCACATGAAAAAGTGCTCAGTATTACTTATCATTAGGGAAAGACAAATACTGCAATATGGTATCTCACACCAGTGAGAATGGCAAATATGAAAATTGTAGGAACAATCTGTTAGGGTGGGTGTGGAGAGCAAAAGACTCTTATCCATGTCTGTGGAATGTTGTCTGGTTCAACAACTAAGGAAAACTGTATGAAAGTCCCCAAAAAAATTAGGTCTGCCATATGACCTAGCAATTCCACTTTTGGGTATCTACCCTCAGAACTTAAGAACATTTATTCAAAAAGGATATGCACACTATTATTCATTGCTGCACTTAACATAAAAGTTAAAATATAGAATCAACTTAGATGCTCAATGACAGATGAGTGGATTATGACAAAGTGATGTATATATATACACACACAATACTCTGTCTTTAAAATGAATGGTGCAATCATGCAGTTTACTACCATCTGTTTGGAAATGGAAGATGTCATATTGAATGAAGTATAGAAGAAAGACAAACATAAGATGATCTCACTTAACTATAATATATAGAATAACTGAATGAGGAAATGCTATGTTCTGAAGGAGAGTTACCTAGATCACACTTGATCTAAGAGCTTATAGAGGTGAGGGACAGGTAAGAAAAGAAATAACAGTTGAAAGAAAGAAGATAAGAAAGGGAAATAAGGGACAAGCTTCAGTATTGGTCATGTGGGAAGCACAGACTCAACAATGCTGGAAAGTATGAGATCTCAGCTGTAACCACTGAACTTTGTAATGTGCCTGCTTTTCAGTGATAATGGTAGGCAAATATTGTAAATTAGGGGTGGAAGGGGGAATGATGGAATATGAGATCATTGGTGGAGGGAGAGGTGTTACAATATATCAATAACTTTGTAAATCACAGTTCTTTAATAAAATAAGAATTTTTTAATTTAAACACTGTAGTTGTCCATACTGTTAATGGTAATATTCCATGCATAACACTTTCTAGGGCCACATCCTTCAGAGTTTCCACTTACACCACCATTGTCACAGTATCCTTCCCATCATATTATCCCCCATAATTTATTAACAATAATATCCCTTGATTTTTTTCTAACTATATAAAGAATAGTGAGGAAGTATCCTTCACGAGAAAACCTGCACAGTCAAAGCAACATGAAATACAGCCATTGAGAAAAGTTTCTGGTACAGCTATTTCTATGGGTAAAAATCATAGAAGGTGACAAGTTAGAGTACCATATCCACAGTCTTTGGGTGTTACAACCAATGTCAGCCATGTAGGTAGCCAATATATAGAGAAGTCACAGGGGCTACCTTACAAAGAAGGAGAAAACACACAGTAGCCAAGACAAAACCCACAGCTTCCACGACATAGGTTCCCCACAATGAGGAAGTATAGGCAGTGGCCCCCAACCAGACAAGTCTCCCCAGAGACATGTTGGTTTCATTTCTGAAGCCTTTGATGCTCTTTGACCCTCCACAGAAATAACTGAGGGACAAGAGAAAAAAAACAGGGGAAGTGGGAGGTACTAAGCATAATATAGTGCTTGCATCCTCTTGATCATTCAGGAGGCAGGGCCAAGCTCAGCCCATACACACAGAGACATACCTGATACAGAGTATATGTTGGACTTTAAAATCTTCGGGTCACAAGACAATGGCAAATGCTTCACTATCTCCAACTATAACAAAACATAAGGCACATTATTTTTTTTGTTGTTGAAACCAGAAAGCACTGTTTTTAGATAAAACACCTCCATTTTTTATTTTATTATGTTCTAGGTAGGCTCAAAATAAAGAAGAAATAATTGCTGGTGGCCATGATCTTCTAACTCTTACTCATTTTGCCAACAAATAATGTGGCCAGTGAAACCAGCCACAATGACCTTGCAATGTGGCCATTAAAGAAGAAAACACCAGAATTCTCAGTTGAGAGTGAAGGAGATTAGATAAAGGAAAATGAATATAAGATCTTATCATGGAAAACAAATAACAAGAGAATTTTTCTAGTAATGTTATTGTACTTGATATATTTAAAACACTCAAAAATGAGGAACATGATTAATTTCAGGTTATACATATTTTATGACAATTGGAAAATAAATCTTTAAGGAGAAACCCAATATATTAGATTGAGAATAAGCTTCATTCTATTTTATCACATTTATTCCTATCCTTCCTCTTTTCATCTATTTTACACAACGTAAGCATATGATGTACTAAGTGCATCAGTTACTGAAAACAGAAGATGAAAACTAAGAAACATTCAACACTCCAGATAACTGTGTCTAAGTACATGTAGAATTTTAGCAGAAGAGGAACTCAAAACTAGGAGGGCCTCCTCAATACACAGATTCTTTTATTTTCTGGATTCCTTGACAGCGAAGTCAGACTTTTTCTCCCTGGAATTTAGACTGATTTATAAATCAAATAGGTAACTTCACAGTAATAAAGTCTGCGATTTCCTCTCACCATCACAAGAAGAAAATTAGTTTTCCAGAATTACTGATGGTAGAAAGAGAGGAAACGCTGTAAGCTCTGATCTTGCCCATATTTTGGGATAACTTTGCCCAGATGCTGCTACAGAGTTCACAGAAACTTTTTTAAGATCCAATGACTTTTATAAAAGTCCTTTAATAAATTTTCTGGAACTTCCTGGTCTACCCAGTCAGCAAAAAGGAATAACTAGCACCAGATCTCAGGAAAAGTTGGGGGCCAAAGCAATAATACAGCATGTAGGGTGTTTGCTTTGCACATATCAACATGATTTCTATCCCAGGCATCCTCTATGATCACCAGTCTCTCTCCAGAAGTTAATCCTGAGAGCACAACTACAAATAAGCATTGGGTACTGCCTGGTGTGGCCCCAAAACAAATTTAAGACAGATGGTTCTGCTGCCATTGTTAGGCCAAGATATGTGACTATTCCTAAGAAAAGCAGCTCTTCCGAGTTCATCCTAAGAGTATTTAGGGAAGGACCTGACCACTTGCAGAATCTAATCAACTAGGAATGACCCCCCACACACAGATGTCCCATCAGAACCAAGCCTTACCTTCGGCCACTCCTCCTCTCCTGTTGAGTTCTCAGAAAAAGCTGGGTCCTGGGTAGCCCCTAAAAGAAAGAAAAACATTTCTCATCATTTAGTCAGAATTAACTACCACCCATATTTTCAAGCTTATGCCTTGCTTCTCAACTCTCCCTGGATTCCATAAGCAACCTTTATGTTGAGGAAACCCCACAATATGTCCCCCAATATTATCTCCATTATTGGACACATAAATTTCTCTTACTGTCTCCTATTGATGAAGAATATTCAGGTTGAAAATTGAAAGTGCTATCTCAGCAAATTGGAACAATAGCTCTCTACCATATATGGGCAGTTGATGTCAGATTCCTCAGCAAATGAATGGAGCAGTAAAGTAATAGCAATTCAAAGGAGATCTAGTACAATGTGGAAAAAGCAGAGAACATTCTGGAGTATCTGATGGGTGATGTGAGTTTTACAGGAAACCTCACCATAGATATTCAGCAGCTGTGACTACACTCAGAGCTGGATGAATACTGTTTTAGGATCTTACTGAATGTAAGGTGCAGAGTAAGAAAGGGATATGGGAAGGCCACATGCAGATTCATGTCTCAGCCCACTTCACATGGGGCTTAAAAGGAATAATATACATTTCTATCCCACACTCAATGTGAGACATGGCATGTACTTCTTTGTTGGAACATGAGAATGATTGCTGCAATGAACCCCAAGTCTCAGTGTCCCCTTAAACTTCCCAGATTAAAAAAAACTGTTTAGAAAAAGATTGTGTAATTGAAGTATTTAAAGTTAACAAAATCTTTGTAAGTAAAGAAAAGGTGACACAGTGGTGAAAATTTATTTCACAAGTGGCATTGGACCTGTTTCTTTTGTGTCATGGCTATTTGTATAAGTAGTTCTAGAATATGTATACATCACAAAAATGTACACACGTGAGAGCCACTCTAATGTGGGATGGCATAGAACACAGATGAGATGATGATTGCAGCATAATTGGAGTCACATTTTCCCAACACAATGATCACATTCGTGTTTCAACTGATGTTGAAATGAGGTTTTCAGGTAAAAAGAGAGGGTGGATCAGCAATAACACTTGGCCTTGGCTTACTCATGGGAGCCTGTATTTCTATTTCCACCACCAAGCTTGTTGCTGCTCCAGGGCCTTACTGGTCCTTTCTAGAACTTTCCAGAGAGAAATCCAACTTCTCAAAGTGAACTAAACTCTCATCCTGGATTCCCATTCAGTCCAATTTCTTATATTCTAAGCTCTATGACTATGACTGGGTGAAATAAAAAGTTACAAATGAGGTCATTAGAGGATTTAATGATATTTAAATTTTATTATAAAATATTTAATGAAAGAAAGTTTAGTCATTACTCTACATTGTTTAGATAATCTAACAAATCCACTATAATATGATCAATTCTGCTCCTTGCTCAAGTGCTCAGTAAGATTTGTTGATTATGTAAAGGGGGCATATATTTCTTTTCATACAATCTGGGGGAATTAAATGTCATTACTTTGCATACTATCCTCACAGTCAAATTAAAATATTTGTCAGAGAGCTGGTGCCAGCTGAAGAAGTCCTGTTGCAGACTCTCATCCTAAAAGGTCTTCAATGTGAGCTCTTCAAAGGCTGATTTTTAAAGCCAAAAAACAATATCCAGACCCTCCTTTTATAAACTGTCATGACATCTTTCAACCTGGTTTTGTTCCTCTGCAGATAATTGTATTCATTTCTACATTCAGTGAGTTTCTATGTTCATGTGTCAATGTATGCCTATTAACATTCATACCTGCATCAAGAATCTGAGGGTTGGGCCCAAGAGATAGCACAGAGATAGAGCATTTGCCTTGCACGTAGCCAACCCAGGACCAAAGGTGGTTAGATAACTGGCATTCCATATAGTCCCCTGAGCCTGGCAGGGGCAAATTCTGAGCGAAGAGCCAGGAGTAATCCCTGAGCTTTGCCAGGTGTGACCCAAAAACCAAAAGAATCTGAGGGTTCAAGAACCCAGCTACAAGGTAAATGAGGAAACTGAGCATATACATTGGTGTTTTGAGGAGAAAGAAACTCTCATTCATTGCTGTTGGGAATGTCATCTAGTGTAGCCTTTATGGAAAACAATATGGAGATGCCTCAAAAAACTGAAAATTGAGCTTCCATATGATAGCACTCCTAGGAATATACCTTAAGAACATAAAAACACAATACAAAAATGCCGTCAGCATGCCTATGTTCATTGCAACTCTATTTACGATAGCCAGAATCTGGAAACAACCCAGATGCCCAGCAACAGATGAGTGGCTAAAGATACTGTGATACTTATACACAATGAAATAATATGTTGCTATCAGGAAAAAATGAAGTCATAAAATTTTCCTATACATGGGTGGGCATGGACATTATTATACTGAATGAAATGAGTCAGAGGGAGAAAGACAGACAGAGAATAGTCTTACTTATCTATGGGTTTTAAGAAAAATATAGGACATTATTGTATAATATATAGAGACAATAGAGATGAGGCCTGGAAGGCTCTGCCCACATTATGAAGCTTACCAAAAGAGATTGGTGAGTGCAGTTAGAGAAATAACTACATAAACAGCTATCATGATAATAAGACTGAGTAAGAGAAATAAAATGCCTGTCTCAAAGACATGTGGGGGTGGGGGAAGAGCGAGGTTGGGGGCATTGGTGGTGTGATGGTTTTATTGGTAAAGTGGGCATGTACATTTTAATGACTGAAACCCATCTACAAATATGTTTGTAATCATGGTACTTAAATAAGCATATTAATAAATACAAAAATTAGGTGTCGTTTGAACACTGAACTATTATTTTTCAAATCAGTCAGTCAACAACTTAGCAAATCCAATCCAATATTATGGTCAGAACTCCATGTCATTTTACCGAGCCAATGTGAGGTGCTGCTCAGTATCCAAAAGGGGGTTCCTGACAGGTAGAAAAAGTTTTTAATTGGCACTTTTCAAAGCTCTACCCTTGAGTATTATATAAGTAAAAATACTATAATGCAAAAAAAACCCCACATACCAGATAAAGCAATGTATTAATGGTGAATCCCAAGATCACCTTTGACCCAAGTGTCTAGGAAAGAGCAGGACAGAGAAAGAAAAATAATCAAGGCAGGAAATAAGAAGAAACAGATGAGATGAGAAGCAACAGGAGACAGGGATCATGTGATCTCTGGTACATACATGGTGTACATCAATTCTCTATCCAAACTGCAGAGTTAACAACACTCAAAACCTAAATCCAAACGTGAACAACCAAACATAAAAAATTGCCTGTTAGGGTGGAAGAAACCTGGGAACAATGATGTGGAAACTTGATACTGGTGTCGGATGATTGTTTGCCTAAAACTCAATTATAAATAACTTTATTAAGAATGGTGATTTAATAAAATAGAAGGGAAAAGAAAGTAGGCCTAGGAGCAATAGTATAGAGGTAAGATGCTTGCCTTCAATGCAGCAAATCTGGGCTCAATTCCTGGCATCCCATATGATAAACCAAGAACTACCAGGAGTAATCCCTGAGTGCAGAGCCAGGATTAACACCTTAAGATAACTGGGTGTTACTAAAAACATTAATTTAATAATTGCACAATTTACTTGCTGCTTAAGTTAAAGAAAATCATAGAACCAGCTGTGAATCCTTTTATTTCTGATTTTAGTGTTCTGCTACTACCTAAATGCATTTAAAAGAAAAATGAAATATTTTACCATGCAGAATACAAAACTAGAAAAATTCTGACACATTGCCTAATCTTCAATGAAAAATTACCAAGAGACAACATCAATATTTAAATAGAACAGAGGATGTAAGAGAGAAACAAACCAGACCCCCCCAAAAATCAGTGAAAATAGTGTCTAATGTGGAACAAAATTGAAAAAAAAATTGACATCTCTTGTAGTCTCATTCAATTGAGGAGAGAAGTTGATTATATATTTATTGGATCAATGTAAGATATTAGAAAGGCTAATATATCATTATAAAATTATGACTCACTGAAAAACCTATGTAATTATTTAGAAAACATGAAAAAACTACAAGTAAGTTTAAGAGAATGGCGGAAATAGTTGGCAAGTTTGTATTTATTCCCCAATCTAAAGACAGATTAATCAATAATCTTAAAACCAAATCACTGTGGAAATCATTGAGCCCTAAAACAACCAGGCCTATGGATGTTTTCTAAAAGATAATGTTAAAACCATCAGTAGAAGGAATTAAAAACTGAGTAAAGACTCTCAATCAGATGCTGGGTTTTGTAATGAAAATCTCTACATCTTCAGTAATAAATATGTTCAAGAAAAAAATTAAACCAAAATTAAGAAAAAAGGAAACCAATGGTAACTGAACAAGGTTCAATTCCTAGCACCTGTATAGTAGGTACCTATGACACTTTAAGGAGGGATCCCTCTGTGCATTTTAAAGAGTAAGTCCTGATTGCGTTTGAATGTGTCACACAAAAACAAAGTACACATAGAATAAGTAGGATGAATAGGCAAATGGAAAATTATGACATAAAATAGCAAGATCAAAATGCAATGTGAGAAATAAGTAAAAAATGTCAAATCAAAAAAATAATTTTATAGAAAACTGGCAAAAATTAATTCACATCAATACCACATTAAAATATCAATGGACTGAACAGTCTTTCAAGAAACACAGAAGCCATTATGTGTAACAAAGCAAATTCAACCTTCAAGATAATAAACAAACCTGAGTTCTCATGATAAAAGCAGTCCAAGCCCCAATAGACCTGAGGAGGAGATTACATGCATGGCAACACAAGATTAGGGATAGCCTAATTGGACTAATGGAACTTTAAACTGATGGAACTTCAGTAAGGAAACAGAGGCCCAAAATAAAAAATTGAAAGAAGTGCAGAATTGCTAGATAGATTCAAGACCCTCAACCCCCAAATAACAAATACATATAAGAAATCAAGAAAAAGCTCCAACATTTGGAATAAACAACATTACTAGATCAAAGATGAAACCTCAAAATAAAAATTCCTAGACATTAATGAAAGGGAGACATAAGCATCAGAATCGATGGTACACAGCAAAAGGAAGATTAAGAGTAAACTTCATAGCGTACTGAATGACATCGGGAAACAAGATAAAGATAAACTAAATAACCAACCCACACAATTTAAGATAGCATAATAACAAATGAACTATGAAGTAATTTAAAGAAGGAATTCATAAAAATATAAGCATAAATAATATAAGTCAAGAAATGCATATAAAATGTAAATCAATCTGTGATTTTTTTTTCATTTTTGGTGCATTGCCACTGGTGCTCCTGAGTTACTCTTTGATTTGTATTCAGGATCACTCCACCTGGGTTAGAGGTACACTTTAAAGAAGCCTATAATCATTCTTGAAAATGTTACTCTCAAATTAATTATTCTTTTTATTGTTTTGTTTTGGTTTTGGTTTTTGGTTTTTGGGCCACACACATTTGACGCTCAGGGGTTACTCCTAGCTATGCGCTCAGAAATCAGCCCCTGGTTTGGGGGGACCATATGGGATGCCAGGGGATCAAACCGCAGTCTGTCCTAGGCTAGCGCTGGCAAGGCAGACAGACACCTTACCCGTAGCGCCACCTTCCTGGCCCCAAATTAATTATTCTTAAACTATTTATTAAATGGTTTTTAATTGACTATTCATCTCCTGAAAGACTTTTCAGGGAATCAAGGTAATACACTCAGAAAGTCTGAGAAGAAATTTAGCACTGACTTTCACTTCCTGCAAAGAACACTTCTTGAACTCTGCAGACTGGGTTCCAAGGTCCCTCAAGAAATCTATGATAGGAATAATTTCTCATGCTGGGCAGAATATAGATTCTGTCTGTGGGGCTGGTGAGACATGAGGCCTGTGCCATAACAGTGATTTTCACAGACTTTCATCAGTCCCAGATTTTATCAGGCACTTCTCCAACTGAAGCTGGTAAGTAAAGAGAAAAGCAGTAGATTCTATTCTCAAGGCTACCAGTTCTAGTCTCGTTTCTACTAATAAATCAACTGTAGCACAACCAAGATGCCTCTCAGATAATTAGATATAGCAACTCTGTAGTGCAAAAGGAGATAGATTGGAAGTGTAGAGTTCATGGTTTTACTGCACAAGGTCCAGAGTTGAATCTCGGGTGTTCTCTGCCTCCCCAAGTGAGTTATGACCCTGTGGACCTAGTAGCACCGAAGTCAAGCAACACTATATCAAGGATCCAAGCATCAAATTGCTCAGATGGGAGAGTAACATTTTGAGTAGCCCCAGAGAACCCTGGTAAAGTTTGAGATGCAAGAAACCAATGTAAATAAATGCTCTCATGACTCTACTCAATAGAACTCTACCATTAAAAAGAAATTAAAGTCCTAAGTGGGGACAACAATTGAATGGAACTTAAGGCAATCATATTAAACATAAGTGAAAGACAATTACCAGATGGATTCACTCAGTGAAATATAAACTACCGAAAAATCCATCATTCTGAAAATGACAACCTTTGAGAGCAAAAGCCAAAGAAATTGACCACCCTCTTACTGATCCAGATACACTTCAGAGCAGTAGCAATCATAGAATTAGCAGTAGTTATAATTGAAGTAATGTTGGATTTTGCTTTACTTTGTTCTGCGTTTTGCTTTTTGGGCCACACTCGGTGACATTCAGGGGTTACTCTTGGCTATCCTCTCAGAAGTCGCTTCTGGCTTGGGTGACCATATAGGACTCCAGGGGATCAAAGCGTGGTCCATCCTAAGATAGCATGTGAAAGGCAAACATCTTACTGCTTACAAAGCTCCAGCCCCAGTAATGTTATATTTTCTCTTTTCTTTTCTTTCTTTTTCTTGGGGGGGGGGGTGTTTGGGTCGCACCCAGCAACTCTCAGGGGTTTCTCCTGGCTCTATGCTCAGAAATCGCTCCTGGCAGGCTCGGGGGACCATATGGGATGCCGGGATTCGAACCACTGACCTTCTGCATGCAAGGCAAACACTTTACCTCCATGCTATCTCCGGCACATTTTTTTTCTTTTCTTTCTTTCTTTTTTTTTTTTTTTTTTGATCACACCCGGCAGTGCTCAGGGGTTACTCCTGACTCTAGGCCTCAGACATTGCTCCTGGCAGGCTCAGCGGACCATATTGAATACCAGCATTGGAACCACCATCCTTCTGCATGCAAGACAAAAAACCCTACCTCAAGCTATCTCTCCAGCCCCAGTATTGTTATTTTTAAAGAAATTCAACATAAATTGACCGGGACTACTCAGCAATAGTGAAACCATTATTTTTGCCCCTACTCCACTCGTACGGTTGCCTCTGTTCTATGCACTCAGGTCAACACCCTCTGTACTCAGTAAGTAGCATTCCTGTCTTCCTAGGACTCAACGGAGCATGTTGCCTTATCTTGACCGCAAAACACCTTTCTCTACAGGGCTCCACCTAGGCCATCCTGGCCACCAGCAGGAATGGCTTTTTTCAGCCTCTCAAGGACACTTACCCCAGCCCAGCAGCAGCATCAACCCCAGGCACAGTTGCAGCTCCAATGACCTCCAGAAAACTTGTCCACAAGTCAGAGAGTGTTCTTCTTCCTTTCTCTTCAGCTTCTTGTGTTCCCAAAATGCACCTGTCATGTCTTACTGTATTCACTTTTTGCAGCACCCAACTGAGATAAAAATAGATCATATAGCTAGATATGGCACAGCTGGAGAAATGAAGGGTTCTAGACGATAAGTCCAGCACCAAGGCCAGAGAAATTAATACAGAAATTAAACTAAATTAAATTAGTACAAAAATAAGCTTCTTACTTGAATGTTGCCAACATGCAAGCGTTGGCTATGGCCATGGCACCAAAATAAAACAAACATATAACCCAACGCCTCGCCTCTTCATACCACCTTCCAGATTGATGTATGCACAGAGATTGCTAGACAGAGGTCAGGATACTAGGAACAGTATGGAACTGAGAACCTTAGGGACTGAGCAGGAAAGCCATTCTGACTAGAGCAGAGAGAAGGTTTTTTTTTTTTTTTTTTTTTTTTTTTTTTTTTTTTTTTTACTGGGTTTCAGTATTCTCATCTATACAAGCTAGAGAAATACTATCACAGATAGAGTGAAGGTGCCCTATGGTAGGAGAAAAAAAGTAACCTCCTCTGCAATCTCAGGAAGAGCTGGCATCCCTTTTTGCACATGGAGAGAGTTGTCTGTCTCTCCAATTGTGTCTCCCAACCCCTATGTGTAATAGATGCCCATAGTAGTATTGGAGCGATAGGATGTTGTATGTATACCTCACAGGTGTCCTCTGACTCTTGAATTGAGACTAACATGCCAGAGCTGAGAACCTTGGTGTTAAAAATCAGCAGCTTTTTTGGGCAAATGAAATCAGAAATTTGGGTCCTGGGTCAAATTGGGCGGAGAGAGCTAAAATTCAAACCTAGGGTTTCCAAATATCTGGAGCATAAAATTAAAAC
>NC_064859.1:96898172-96936445 GCF_024139225.1 Suncus etruscus
AAATAAATTGTATGACAACCCCGCATTCTTCAATAGACGTGAGGTACAATTTACTCTTCCATGTTGTCACTATATGTATACCCCAGTCATCCCATAATCATTCCAGTTTCAGGTTTGAAAGGCATTTCCCTGCTGACCAAAAGACAGGAGTCTTAGAACAAGGCACACAATGACAGTAGGGCCCCTAGAATATACATATCAAAAACTAGCCAAATACAGGTGAAAAGAAACCTGAGTTAAAAGGGAGGAAGTCTATGTAAAAGAGAAGGGGGGTTGCATTTTAGCTGAAGACTGTTGCTTTAGAAATGCAGATATATTTGGCCAGAAGGGAAACTAGACTTTTGGTACTGAAAATTTCCCTGAGCAGATATAAGGAAAATAAAAGAAGCAAAATTTTTGCCATAATTGCTAAAGTTAAATTGAATTTAGTTATATATTAACATAATAAAATAATTATTCTATACATAAAAGGAAGTTTTATTTAGATAAAATGGAAAGAGTTAAGTATCAGGAATATATATGTGAAAATTATTAATGTTGGTCATACTTGGAACTGGCATTCATGTGAAGACACACTGCAGTCTACTTGGGAAAAACTTTTTAATGCTAAACAGGTGTTGCTATGTAGGGAGAAAACACAGCTGAGTTACATGTACTGTTATTTGTCACTTTATTTTCAGGGTAAGATTTCCCTGGTAAGGTTCAAGTTAGATTAGTTGTGGTTGTATTTAAACTTTGTTCCTCATGACCAGTCTGTTACAACCAATAAGTAACTTCCACATAACAAAGTGGATTGGGATTTAAATTAAGTCCTCTACAAATGCATATAATTCAGTAGGATACAGAAAGTTAGTTGCTTTCACATCTTAACTTTATATTTTATTTCCCAGATAGCTGAATAATTTCATATTACGCTCTTTAGCATCAACTTAGTAAGATTGGAGAGAAATCTTTTTGGGGACAAGCTATAGATGGCTGTAGAGTCCCCTTCTTTGGCTTCTGTCTCTAAACTAGAAATAATTATAGCTGCCCAGAGCCAGGTCCACAAAAAGTTGGTAACACAAAGAAGAAAAGTGCAAGACATTATGTATTCAAACCTGGGTTCAGTCCCCTCTGTGTGAACCTTTGGCCTTACCATGGAGGTAAGGCATTTACCTTTCATGCAGAAGGTCATTGGTTTGAATCCCGGTGTCCCATATGATCCCCCGTGCCTGCCAGGAGCAATTTCTGAGCACGGAGCCAGGAAAAACCCCTGAGCACTGCCGGGTGTGACACCAAAAACACACCACACAAAAAGAATATTTTGTGAATTTGAAGTCATATTCATCCTATACAGTCTGTCAGCTATTAGATCTTAAAGCACGTTTTTGTTGATTCAGCTGAATTTTTTCTTTTGCTCTATTTTGGATCCTTTCCTTCAATTACTTTTTGTAAGTATGAGTGAGTGTGATGGCCATGATTTTTGTGAAGTCCTGTATTTGGTGTGTCTTGTTACATGTCTGTCTGGTTTTGCATATATTGTATATAGGTTTCTTTTTCTTAACCTATCTTTCCCCCAATTTATTCTTTCATACTTTACCCTTTCCTCTCTCCCCCTAGTCCTTAATATTCAATTTTCAGGATTCTCTTTTATATGTGCAAATCACCTTCTTCACCCACAACTACAAGCTTCCTGATTTCAGCCGGAATAAGAAATCCTTGACTTTGGAGTGCCGTATCCTGTAATCAAGCTGCGATCTGCCTTTCCAGAACATGTCAAGTGTCTTTGGTCAGACTTTTCAGAGTTCCAGAGCCCTCATTTTACAGATTGGCACTGGACTCTGTAGAAAATGCACCTTTTGTATTTTTCTTATAATTGTACCTCCTTTGAATTTTTTATTGATACTAGACTTCTTTTGACTATTATAATTAATGTTTTTCCCATTTTAATGTTTAATTCAAGGAATTGATGTTGTGTTACTTTAGGGTTTTGCTTTCTTGGCTTTAGGTTAGTGAGTCGGATAATGTTGTCAATAATTTCCTAAATGATACTTTTGTCTGTTCTCATGGTTTTTTGGGTGGGTGAATAATAGGAAAAATATTGTAGGTTCAAAAAGAGGTTCTATCCATTTTGGATGGAACCTCAAGTTGTTCATTTACACAGGGAGGTTCTCAGCCTGAAAAATTTTGTTTTGGTTTGTGACTTAGGCTCCCATCAATAAATGATTGGTCATATTTGGTACATCACTTTTAGACCTCCTATGGACTTCTGCCTGGACTAAGAACTTGGATTAAGTTCAGCAACCTATTGATCATCTTACACTTGCCCTCCCCACTGAGCATGGGGGTGTAGATCCTCCTTCAAATTAGGGGCCTAATTCTAGGTCCCCAAATATGGGTGTCCTGGTCATCCTTAGATATGAATGAAAAAATGTGCTTCATCTGGCCTGCTACACAGCTTTTCCAGCATCTCTTTGGAAGATATTTGTCTCCCGAATTACAGTTGCGTTTTTTGATTGCCTCGGGAGATCCCCATCACTTCTAGATCATTGATCATTGTTCTTCAAAGAAAGAACTTATTTGAATTCTTCCTCTTGTACGTCATAGATCTATCATCTCTGGAGCTTGTAGTTTATTCCTTAACACATGTTTCTGGTTTTGGACGCCCTGTGTTTAGATTAGAAATTTTTCTTTATTTTTCCCTGTGATGCACTTATGAAAAGAGCCGCTCTTTTTTTCCTATGTAATATATTATTTTTTATTTTTAATATCTTTATTTAAACACCTTGAGTACAAATATTATTTTGGTTGGGTTTCAGTTATGTAAATAACACCCTGCTTCACCAGTGCAATATTCCCATTCACCAATGTCCCAAATCTCCGTCCTCCACACCCCCCACCCCCTGCCTGTGCTCTAGACAAGCTTTCTACTTCCCTCATTCATTCACATTGCTATAATAGTTCTCAATGTAGTTATTTCTCTAAATGCACAACACCACTCTCTGTGGTGAGTTTCATGTCATGGGCCCAGAACTTCTAGCCCTTCTCTCTTTTGTCACTGACAAGTATTGCAAAGAATGTCTTTTATTGTTCTTAAAATTCATAGATGAGACTATCCTGTGTCTATCTCTCTCTCTGACTTCTTTCACTCAGAGTAATATATTACTTGTAACATCCATATATAGGAACATTTCATGACATTCATCTCTCCTGACTGCTGCATAATATTCCATTGTAGATAGGTACCACAATTTTTTTAGCTATTCATCTTTTGAAGGGCATCTTGGTTATTTCCAGAGTCTGGTTATTGTACATAGCGCTGCATTGAATATAGGTGTGAGGAAGGAATCATTGTATTGTATTTTTGTGTTTCTAAGGTAGATCCCTGCACTTGTCTTCGCTTCTGCCCTTTAATGGGAGAGATATCCGGCCAGCAGCTTTCTCTCAACCAGGACAGAAGGTAGAAGGCGAATACAAATAATTCGCAAGTGTTAAGCTCTTTTGTGAACACCTAGAAAATTAAGCCATAGAAGTTAATAATAAAAAGCTCAAGCTGAATTCCTGTCAAGAGGCTTTATTGAGGGAGCAAGCAGAGTTTTTATACCCTGCTTCAGTGGGAGGAGCAAAAACATAGGATTGAAACTTAAACCAATCAGATTTGTACAGGTACAACGATTTTAACCAATGGGAGCAGACACATTTTGATGGCGGGAAGGATAAGGAGAAACCTGGCAGGATGGGGGGAGGGGAAGCAAATCCTTAATAGATCTTACAGTTTAAACCTTACAAAAACCTATCTATAATTGCGTGTATGAGAGCAGTTACAAAAAACAGGTTCCATGGAAAGATTTAAGGAATCTAGTTAAGCCAGATTCTCTGTGGTGAGCTAAATTTATTTGCAGGGTTCTTTTGGCTCAGGGCTATGCAAACTTATGGCTTGAATCAGGCAGCGGTGAAAAATCCATTGAATATGTGGGTGTACGGTCGCCCACAGATCCCTATGACTGGTATAGCTGGATCGTATGATAACTCAATTTCAAGTTTTTGAAACAATCTCCATAATGCTTTCCATGAAGGTTGGATTAGACAGCATTCCCACCAGCAGTGGAAAAGAGTTCTTTTCTCTCCACATTCCCGCCAGCACTGCTTGTTCTCAGTCTTTGTGATGTGCACCAATCTCCATGGTGTGAGATGGTACCTCAGAGTTGTTTTGATTTGCATCTTCCTGATGATTAGTGATGTGGAGCATTTTTTCATGTGTCTTTTGAACATTTGTAATTCTTCTTTGTCAAAGTGTCTGTTCATTTCTTCCCCCCATTTTTGATGAGATTAGATGATTGTTTCTTGTAAAATTCTGGCAGTGCCTTGTATATTTTGGATATTAGCCCCTTATCTGATGGGTATTGGGTGAATAATTTCTCCCACTGAGTGGGTGGCTCTTGTATTCTGGGGAGTATTTCCTTTGAGGTGCAGAGGCTTTGCAGCTTGATATATTCCATTGTTTATTTCTGCTTCCACTTATTTGGAGAGTGCATTTTCCTCCTTGAAGATGCCTTTAGTCTCAATGTCATGGAGTGTTTTACCTACATGTTGTTTTATATACCTTATGGTATCAGGTCTGATATCAAGGTCTTTAATCCATTTTGATTTTATCTTTGTAAATTATGTTAGCTGGAGGTCTGTTTGCTTTTTTGCAAGTGGCTTGCTAGTTGTGCCAACGTCATTTGTTGAAGAAGCTTTCCCTACTCCATTTAGGATTTCTTGCTCCTTTATCAAAAATTAGGTGATGTATGTCTGGGGAACATTCTCTCTGTACTCAAGCCTATTCCACTGATCTGATGGTCTGTCTTTATTCCAGCATCATGCTGTTTTGATCATTTTTGCTTTGTAATACAGTTTAAATTTGGGGAAAGTAATCTCAAACTCACTGGTTGTTTAGTAGCAAACTGTTTAATTTTCAGTTGTTAAAGTCTTTCACATCTAATTTCAGAGCCTTGTGGTCAGGTAAAGTAGCCTGCAAAATTTCTATCCTCTTGATTTTATGGAGGTATGTTTTATGTGCCAGTATATGGTCTACCTGGAGAATGACCCATGTACATTGGAGAAGAATGTATATCCAGGTTTCTGGGGATGGAGTGTCTTATATATACTAGCACTCTTTCTTTCATTTTCATTTCAGGGCTAATATATTTTTGTTGAGTTTCAGTCTAGTTGACCTATCACGTGTTGACAAGGCTGTGTTGAGGTCTCCCACAATTATTGTGTTATTATTGATGTCCTCTTTCAAATTTGTCAATAATTATATTAGATAATTTGCTGGTCTCTCATTGGGCGTGTATATATTTAGTAGTGTTATTTGTTCCTGTTGCACATATTGCTTGATTAATATGAAGTGTCCATATTCTGAGTCTAAATTTGGTGTCATCAGATATTAATATGGCCACCCAAGCATTTTTAAGTGTGTTGTTTCCTTGGTTAATTTTCCATCAGCCTTCAATTTTGAGTCTATATTTGACTATTCAGGTGTGTTTCTTGTAGGCAGCAGAATGTTGGGTTCATCTTTTTGACCCATTTCAGCAGTGTGTGTCTCTTATTTGGTTCATTTAGTACACTGACATTGAGGGAGATGATTGTCATAGGATTTAATGTCATCTTTGTGTATAAGTTTGGTGTGTTTGTTTGTTTCTCTTGTCTTAAAGTAGACCTTTCAGTTTTTCCTTTAAGGCTGCTTTTGCATTTGTGAAGTTTCTGAGCTGTTGCTTATCCGTGAAGCTATGTATCCTTCCTTCAAACCTGAACATGAGTCGGGCTGGGTGCAGTATTCTAGGTGTAGCCTCCATTTCATTCAGTCTTGTCACAATATCCCACCACTGTCTTCTGCCTTGGGAGTTTCTTGTGACATGTGTGATTTAAGTTTTAAGGATGCTCCTTTTTGATCTTGCTGCTTTTAATATTCTATCTCTAACTGTGGGATTCATCATTGTAACAAGGATGTGTCTTGTGTTTTTCTTCAGGTCTATTCTAGCTTGTACTCTTCAGGCATGCAGAATATGATTGCATGCAGTCTTTCAATCTGAGAGTTTCTCTGTGATGATGTCTTTGACTGTTGATTCTTCCGGGGGATCTTCTTCCTGGGCCTCTGGGACTCCAATGATTCTTATGTTGGCTTTTTTTTTAGTTTATCAAAGACTTTTATTTTCATCTGTTCACATTCCTTGAGTATTTTTTCCATTTTCTGATCATTTGCCTTAAGTTTTTTTTCCCAATCTCCTTTTCTGTATGAAGTTGTTCTGCATTTGATCTTCCAGTTCACTGATTCTGTCCTCAGCTGCTGTTACCCTGATGGAGAGGATGTCCATTGACTTTTCCAATTGAGCTACCATGTTTTTCAGATCTTTTATTTCAGTTTGAAGTTTTCTGTTTTCTGCTTTTGTGTTCTGTTTAGTTAGAGCTATGTTTTCTGTGATTTCTATGCGGATCTTTCATATTTTTATTCTAAACTCTTTATCTTAGATGTTAATTAGATGGTTGATTTTTTGGTGTCATCAGAGCTATCATTTTCATTCTCTGTGCATGGTGTTTGCCTGTGATGTTTCCCCATTGTCATGCTTGTAGTGTAATTTTTTTCTGTGTGTTGTGGTGGGGTTCATTAGTTAGAAAGAGTGTGCAGCCGTGAAGCTAAGTGGAGTTGCCATGCTCTTATGGGGCCTCCAGGAGACAGTTTTTGGGGGACCCTTCCTAGCCCTCTGAGAAGAGTTTCAGGAGATCAGAGAAGAGAAACACTCAAAGCCAACAGGTCCCCTCAGCTTTTACTAGTCAAAAAGCACATATCAGGGCTGACTTTTCCACAGACAAAGAAGTGTGCTCTCTGCCTGTGTACCTGATTGCTGGTTTTCACTCTGTCTTTCTTGGCATTTCAGCCTGAGTGGCTCCAGGAGATAGTTTTTTGGGGATCCCTTCCTAGCCCTCTGAGGAGAGCTTCAGGAGATCAGAGAAGAGAAACATGCAAAGCCAACAGGTCCCCTCAGCTTCTAGTCAGCAATCATCATAGCAGGGCAAAGTTCTCCACAGACCAGCTGCTCTTTTCTTATTGCTTAGTTGTTCCTTTTATAATGATAGAAATTACTTACTTTTGTATTTTATTTTTTCTTTACTAAAAAAGTTAGAAATTGTTATATATGAAAGCATATCCATAAGATTATTATCTCTGCCTGTTGTCCCACATTTACCTTCAAGGTGGAAGATCTGTTTAGAGCCTAATAAATAGTCTGAGAGCAAGATGCTTGGAGTCCTTTGGTAGAGTTTAAAGGCTGGCTCCAGGTGTACTTTGGAGCTGGTAGTAGGCTGAAAAAGAACTCTCCACCCAACCTTCTTACCCCTTTACCCTCCTGTCTGTATTGATTATTTGCTAAGGACAAATATTACCAAGATCACCTCCCAGACAAGGGTATAGAGGAATGGAAATCATTTTCTCATTCTGAGAGCTCTTTGAGGATACACTGATAACCAATCAAGGTGTAAATGGGATGCAAAGCCAAGAAATACTTTCAGATGTTAAAATTAACCTTCTCCTTCGTAATTTAGGATTCTTACTGCTTATTCCCCCAGACAAGTGAAATGTTATGCATATTAAAAATGGCTGTTAATGTGTAGGTTTCTGGCAATTTACATTATATATGCCTGACCCAGGTATTAAACTCTAAAACACTGTTATTTCACACACATTTCATGCCCAATTCTCCTTACATCTTGCCTCCCATGTATTCACTCTCCTTGAGGGAACTCAAAGAATTTCTCTAACTCAAGAGAACTAGTCTGTGGCACTTATTTGCATGTCTGATGAGTAGTCTATTCTCAAGTCTGATGGGTAGAAAAAAGCATGGTGCAAAAATACAGTCTATGGCCTACAACAATTTTCTCACTGTCTATAATGAGATTATAAACAGTGAAAGGACAGGGATCTGAATCTCTCATTGTATGTCACATACCCAACACTGTTGAGCTTACTGTCTTTCAGGAAATTTAACTTACACCAACAAAATCGCATTAGAAAATTTTGCAACTTTCTGAACCCCTGCTTTCCCTGAAGTAGATTCCTCATAATGTAGCATGATGGTCAAAAATCAAGGGGCATTAATAATGTTTGGATTTTGTGTGTGTGTGTTTTTGTTTTGACTTTAAGACCATGCCCAATAATCCTCAGGAATTATTAGAGGCTCTTTTCTCAGGAATTACTTTTGGTCATGCTTAGAGACAATATGGAATTCCAGCGATCAAATCAGGTAGGCCATTCTGAGCATCTCTTCCCCCAACTTATTATTTATCCAATCTGAATGAACAGAACTGACCACACCTGAAATGGGTGGTAGAGGACTCTTCATAGTGTGGAAGGAGAGAGGGAATAAGGAGGACAGTTAGAGACAGAAGTGGGGCAGAAGTGATAATCAACAGAAAGATTTTACAGAGATTCAGTATCAGCAATTCAGCAGCAGCAAAGGAAGTTAGTCAGCAAGAATTCCAGGAAAAGCAGCTGAAAGAGAGACAGAAGCTGAGAGAGTAAGGAGTAGTAAAGAAATAGCTGCTTGGAAAAGGCTTAGCATAGAAGCCATGTGAGGAAATGTATATGTTACATTAGGACCATAAAGTAAAGCTGACTGACTTTTGGAACTTCATCTGTCTGCTCTGTGAATCTCACTGCTCTCCCCCTGCAACCTTCAGACCTGTCGGGCTATAAGAGCTGCGGGAGGACTGCAGAGCATAAAAACCGGCTAACCTTTGCAAAAGCTGGCTCCCTGTGTGTGACACCAGGCGGGGAAAATCCGCAAAAGTACACCGGCCCAGTGGGGTTCAGCTGTGAAAGACTGTGAGTGTGACCTGTCTATGTCTGTCTACTGTCCTCTTGCGTGAAACTCTTGCGAGTGGGGCAAAAAGAGCCTCCAGAAACCTCGCTCTCCCAGACGCCATTTTCAGGGAGGGACTTCAGAGCATAAAAACCGGCTAACCTTTGCAAAAGCTGGCTCCCTGTGTGTGACACCAGGCGGGGAAAATCTGCGAAAGTACACCGGCCCAGTGGGGCTCAGCTGTGAAAGACTGTGAGTGTGACCTGTCTATGTCTGTCTACTGTCCTCTTGCGTGAAACTCTTGCGAGTGGGGCAAAAAGAGGCTCAGAGGAGCACGGCCGCTCCGCTTCGCTACGCGGCAGTGCACTCTTTCTAAGGAAAGAACTCCATTGCAACAAGAAGGAAAAAGCACACTAAGAACGGCGCTATATAACAGAAGCAAACATTTCTCTCTGGACTGTCTTCTCTGTTGCATGCTCGGGCCTAAGATTTGTCCCAGTGTGAGGCTTCATCCACGGAGGACTCCCCTCCCTTAGAGGCAAGTCAGCCCATCCAGAAAGGGCGGAGCCAGAGGAGTGTGCTGCCTACATCATATAGACAATGAATACCACTACAACACGTAGAAAAACACACAATACAAGTGTGACAATGGGGAAACAACGCAGGCCAGCATCAGACATAGAGAATGAAGATGACAATTCTGAGGACCAGATAATGACTGAACAACTAATCAACCTCTCAGATAAGGACTTTAGACTAGCAATACGGAAGGTGCTCAACAGACTCCAAGAAACCATGGATCGAGTTGAACAGAACACTAATAAGAACCAAGAAAATATGAAGGCAGAAATGACAAAACTCCAAACTGAAATAACATGTCAACTAACAGGACTGAAAAAGTCAGTAAACGAAGTGAATGACAAAATGGATAAGCTCTGGGACAGGGTATCAGAAGCTGAGAATAGACTTGGTGCTGTGGAAGATGAGATACATAACAATTCCATACAGCAGGAGAGATTGGACAAAAAAACTTAAAGCAAATGAGCAGACAATGGAAAAATTAGTCAAAGAATGGGAACAGACGAAAATAGAAGTCTATGATAAGATCAACAGAAACAACTTAAGAATCATTGGAGTCCCAGAGACCCAGGAAGAAAATTTCCAGGAAGAATCAATGGTCAAGAACATCATTAAAGAGAAACTTCCAGAGCTAAAGAATATATGTTATCAAATCCTGCATGCCCGAAGAGTACCAACCAAAAGAGACCCCAGAAAAACCACCCCAAGACACATCCTAGTCACAATGACAAATCCCACAGATAGAGACAGAATTCTGAAAACAGCAAGATCAAAAGGGGAAATCATGTTCAAGCAAGCTTCCCTGAGATTTACAGCAGACCTGTCACCAGAAACGCTCAATGCCAGAAAGCAGTGGAGGGATATTGTGACAAGACTGAATGAAATGAATGCTTCACCCAGAATACTATACCCAGCAAAACTCACTTTCCGGTTTGATGGAAGAATACATGGTTTCACAGACAAAAAACAGCTCAGAAACTTCACAGACACAAAACCAGTCTTAAGAGAAAAACTGAAAGACCTAATCTAAGACAAGACTACCCAAAAGACACACCAAATTTTGAAATAAAGATGGCGTTAAATCCCAGGACAATTCTTTCTCTCAACGTCAATGGACTAAATGCACCAGTTAAGAGACACAGAGTGGCTAAATGGATCAAAAAACTCAATCCAACCTTCTGCTGCCTACAAGAAACGCACCTGAATAGTCAGAACAAACATAGACTCAAAATAAAAGGCTGGAGAAAAGTTATCCAAGCAAACAACACCCATAAAAAAGCTGGAGTGGCCATACTAATATCAGATAATGCAAACTTTATACTCAGGAAGGTTGTAAGGGACAAAGACGGACATTTTATATTAATCAAGGGTTACGTAGAGCAGGAAGAATTCACTCTCCTAAACATATATGCACCGAATGAGGGGCCAGCAAAATATTTAATACGACTGTTAACAAATCTGAAAAATAATATCAACAACAACACAATAATTGTGGGGGACCTTAACACGGCTTTGTCAACACTGGACAGGTCAACCAGACTGAAACCCAACAAGAATATACTAGACCTGAGGAGAGAAATGGAAGAAAGAGGCCTAGTGGATATATATAGGACACTCCATCCCCAGAAACCTGGATACACATTCTTCTCCAATGTACATGGGACATTCTCCAGGATAGACTACATGCTGGCACATAAAACATACCTCCATAAGATCAAGAGTATAGAAATTTTGCAGACTACCTTTGCTGACCACAAGGCTCTGAAATTATTTGTGAACTCCAAAGGGACTCAGAAGAAACACTTTAACACCTGGAAGTTAAACAGCCTCATGCTCAATAACCAGTGGGTCCGAGATGAAATCAAGGAGGAAATAAAAAGGTTCCTGGAAACAAATGACAATAAAGACACAAACTCTCAGAACTTATGGGACACAGCAAAAGCAGTACTGAGAGGAAAATTTATAGCTTTGCAAGCACACATCAGGAAGGAAGAAGGAGCTTACCTGAGTAGCTTAATGACACAGCTAATAGAACTAGAAAATGCTCAACAAAAGGACCCAAGAATAGGAAGACAGAAGGAAATAACAAAGCTGAGAGCAGAAATCAACGAAGTGGAAACTCAAAAAACAATCCGAAAGATCAACGAAAGCAGAAGTTGGTTCTTTGAAAAAATAAACAAGATTGATAGACCACTGGCAAACCTAACAAAGAAAGAGAGAGAGAGAGAGAAACTTGATAACTCGTATCAGGAATGAAAAAGGAGAGATCACTACTGATATGACAGAGATTCAAAGGGTAATCAGAAACTACTTTGAAAAACTCTACGCCACTAAAAATGAGAACCTGGAAGAAATGGATAAATTCTTGGACTCTTATAATCTTCCACGGTTGAAGGAAGAGGATGTAGCATATCTAAACACCCCCATCACCATTGATGAAATTAAAACAGTAATCAAATGTCTGCCGAAAAACAAAAGCCCAGGTCCAGATGGATTTCACTAATGAATTCTATCAAACTTTCCAAGAGGAACTACTGCCAATCTTGGCAAGACTCTTTCATGAAATTGAACAAACAGAAACACTTCCAAATAGCTTTTATGAAGCCAACATCACCTTGATACCTAAACCAGACAGAGACGCTACCAAAAAAGAAAATTACAGACCAATATCACTGATGAATGCAGATGCAAAGATCCTCAACAAAATCCTGGCAAATAGGATTCAATGCCTCGTTAAGAAGATCATCCACTACGATCAAGTAGGTTTCATCCCAGGAATGCAAGGCTGGTTTAACATCCGTAAATCTATCAACATAATACACAACATCAATAACAAGAAAAATAAAAACCACATGATCATATCAATAGAGGCAGAGAAAGCATTTGATAAGGTCCAACACCCATTGTTGATCAAAACTCTCAGCAAGATGGGAATGGAGGGAACCTTTCTCAATATAGTGAAGGCCATCTACCACAAGCCAGTGGCAAATATTATCCTCAATGGAGAAAAACTGAAAGCCTTCCCTCTAAATTCTGGCACAAGACAAGGCTGTCCTCTCTCACCACTCCTATTCAACATAGCACTGGAAGTACTTGCTATAGCGATTAGGCAAGAAAAGGATATCAAGGGAATCCAGATAGGAAAGGAAGAAGTCAAGCTCTCACTGTTTGCAGATGACATGATACTCTACTTAGAAAACCCTAAAGACTCTATCAAAAAGCTTCTAGAAACAATAGACTCATATAGCAAGGTGGCAGGCTACAAAATTAACACACAAAAATCAATGGCCTTTCTATATACCAATAGTAATAAGGATGAAATGGACATTAAGAAAACAACCCCATTCACAATAGTACCACACAAACTCAAATATCTTGGAATCAACTTGACTAAATATGTGAAGGACCTATACAAAGAAAACTATAAAACTCTGCTCCAAGAAATAAGAGAGGACACACGGAAATGGAAACACATACCCTGCTCATGGATTGGCAGGATTAAGATCATCAAAATGTCAATACTCCCCAAGGCATTATACAGATTTAATGCCATTCCCTCTAAAGATACCCATGACATTCTTCAAAGAAGTGGATCAGACACTTTTGAAATTCATTTGGAACAATAAACACCCTCGAATAGCTAAAGCAATCATTGGGAAAAAGAATATGGGAGGAATTACTTTTCCCAACTTTAAACTGTACTACAAAGCAACAATTATCAAAACAGTATGGTATTGGAATAAGGATAGGCCCTCAGATCAGTGGAATAGGCTTGAATACGCAGAAAATGTTCCCCAGAGATACAACCATCTAATTTTTGATAAAGGAGCAGGAAATCCTAAATGGAGCAGGGAAAGCCTCTTCAACAAGTGGTGTTGGCACAATTGGATAGCCACTTGCAAAAAATTAAACTTAGACCCCCAGCTAACATCATGTACAAAGGTAAAATCCAAATGGATTAAAGACCTCGATATCAGCCCCAAAACCATAAGATATATAGAACAGCACATAGGCAAAACACTACAGGACATTACAGGCATCTTCAAGGAGGAAACTGCACTCTCCAAGCAAGTGAAAGCAGAGATTAACAGATGGGAATATATTAAGCTGAGAAGCTTCTGCACCTCAAAGGAAATAGTGCCCAGGATACAAGAGCCACCCACTGAGTGGGAGAAACTATTCAACCAATACCCATCAGATAAGGGGCTAATCTCCAAAATATACAAGGCACTGACAGAACTTTACAAGAAAAAAACAGCTAACCCCATCAAAAAATGGGGAGAAGAAATGAACAGACACTTTGACAAAGAAGAAATACACATGGCCAAAAGACACATGAAAAAATGTTCCACATCACTAATCATCAGGGAGATGCAAATCAAAACAACGATGAGATACCACCTCACACCCCAGAGAATGGCACACATCACAAAGAATGAGAATAAACAGTGTTGGCGGGGATGTGGAGAGAAAGGAACTCTTATCCACTGCTGGTGGGAATGCTGTCTAGTTCAACCTTTATGGAAAGCGATATGGAGATTCCTCCAAAAACTGGAAATCGAGCTCCCATACGATCCAGCTATACCACTCCTAGGAATATACCCTAGGAACACAAAAATACAATACAAAAACCCCTTCCTTACACCTATATTCATTGCAGCTCTATTTACCATAGCAAGACTCTGGAAACAACCAAGATGCCCTTCAACAGACGAATGGCTAAAGAAACTGTGGTACATATACACAATGGAATATTATGCAGCTGTTAGGAGAGATGAAGTCATGAAATTTTCCTATACATGGATGTACACGGAATCTATTATGCTGAGTGAAATAAGTCAGAGAGAGAGAGAAAAACGCAGAATGGTCTCACTCATCTATGGGTTTTAAGAAAAATGAAAGACATTCTTCAATAATAATTTTCAGACACAAAAGAGAAAAGAGCTGGAAGTTCCAGCTCACCTCAGGAAGATCACCACAAAGAGTGATGAGTTTAGTTAGAGAAATAACTACATTTTGAACTGTCCTAATATTGAGAATGTATGAGGGAAATGTAGAGCCTGTTTAGGGTACAGGCGTGGGTTGGGTGGGGAGGAGGGAGATTTGGGACTTGGGTGATGGGAATGTTGCACTGGTGATGGGTGGTGTTCCTTTTATGACTGAAACCCAAACACAATCATGTATGTAATCAAGGTGTTTAAATAAAAAAAAAATTAAAAAAAAAAAAGAAATTAAAAAAAAAAAAAAAAAGAGCTGCGGGAGCTGGGTTGAGCCCAGAAAGGCCTCACCATACACACAACTACTCTAGGACTCATTAATTTATATTAAATAGGCCATGCACAATAAAATTGTGACTACCCTCTGTGCTATTACTCCACCCATCGTGGCCTTTTTCTTGGAGAAAAAATTGACCAATATAACCTCTGTGACATGTTTAGGAGCGAGTGCATGCCAGAAACCCAGGCAGACTTCAGATCAACAATACCTTCTGTCAACATCTCTAATATCTAAGCCTTATCTTTCTCACCTGTCTTTCTAAGTGAAGGTTAAAATTGGCCAGTTCCTTGTCAAAGACAAAACTTGCATTAACTAGTCATCTTATTGGCTAAAGCAAAGTACTTGTCCCTAATAAAAATCCCCAATGATAGAATATGCCTCTAGGTAAGAGTTTATGTGCTGTATTGCAAGATATTTACAAAAATGAAACTGGGAAATAATAATATATCAGCGAAAATGGGATGATAAATTTATCCCAGTTGTAAAAATGCACCAGACAAGCACAGAATAAGACTGTTTAGGCACTTTTATATGTGGAGACAACATGGCCAAACATGAAATAGCCTATACACAACTTTATGCCACAACATCATATGTTTAAAGGGGTCTGCTGATGAGTTGTGTGAAATACTCCAGTCTCTGATGTCAGTCTAAGTGGGAGTAATACGATATTGAGTAAGAAACAGGCTAAGTGACCACTCATGGCTGTCATTCAAACTCAAGTTTAGCTGTGTGTGTTGTCCACGTTTGGTCTCATTCTTTGTGATCTGCCTAACTGGCTGAGGTTTCAAGGCCTATTTGGTAGAATCCAAGACAGTTAAGTCTCTAAAGGCCACACCAAAATGGAAGTCTATCATTAAAAAAAGACAAATCCCAAACAAGAGTTCACATTTGTTTCCTAGCAGAATCCCAGAAGACATGTGATTCTGCTGGTGTTGGGAAGTGGCAGTTCCCTTTCAAAACTTGCACCTCTGAAATTCACACCAGACAAACATCATTACACATTTGCATTCCCAGAGGAGCTGATAGGAAGTAACGTGAAGATTCTATAGTTCTTAGCTTTGTACCACACCCCTCGTCTGATTCTACTTGTTCCAGCAAAAGCATGTCCGGTCTTTCTGCTTGATCTCATTGAACAAGTCCAAGTTCCTTCCTCTAAGACTCAGAGACAATAACCATAGGAATAAATAAAAACAACAAATAACCTTTGAAAACCTGTGTTCGTATAACTGTGGTCTTCTTTCTGTACAATTAGTACTCAGACAAAATGCAAAAGCAGGACATGGTATATAATCATTCTGTTACCATCAAACTAGATGAGATCCAAGGTGGATTCTTGAATTTTATAAATAAATTAGTACATATATGCCTCAATATTTGAGAATTGAAATTTTTTATTTTTTATAGTTTTTTGGGCCACAGCCGATGACACTCAAGGGTTCCTCCTGGCTATCTGCTCAGAAATAGCTCCTGGCAGGCAATGGGACCATATGGGACACTGGGATTCAAACCAACCACATAAGGTCCTGGGTCAGCTGCTTGTAAGGCAAACAACACTGTGCTATATCTCCAGTCCTGAGAATTGAAATTTTCATCTCACAGTTTTTAAGAAGGTAGTATTGGATGCCCTGAGGTCAGATGGCCAAGTTATATACTGTCTCCTCACTGGTTTGGGTGTTGGTTTCATCATCTTTGTCTAGGAAGACCTTTTCCACTGTCCACTTCTGGAATCACACCTACATTTTCTTCTTCTATAATCAAAATCCTGAATCACTATGAATGTGGTATTAGTCATAACATCCTGGAATCACACCTACATTTTCTTCTTCTATAATCAAAATCCTGAATCACTATGAATGTGGTATTAATTAGTCATAACATCAGGACAATCAGAATTATATTCCTGCTATCAGGTGGCCATTGTCCCTCCCACTTTCATTGCTGGAATGGAGCCTTAAACAACAATCTGAGGTCTGGCATGCATGTCCTCAGCAAGTTGTGATTGGGACAAGTCAGAAAAACTTCCAGCTTCCATACCAACACAGCATAACACATGGAGTATTAGATCTTCAGACAAAATTACTCATTAAAAATGTTTTAGAAAAAAAAAACTCAAGACGAGAAAAGCATAAACTTTTATTTTAATTAGATGATCCAACATGGGTTGAGTTCAGGAACCCAAATATTGTGAAAGTCCCTTGGAATTTTGTTGTCATTGGATTTGGAAATATGAAATCTGGTTGCCAGGGGCAAGTGAGGTGAAAACTGGCAAGAAATGAGCCTGGGGTAGGGCAGAGAACCTTCACACAAGGCCTAAACCAGAGGGGCCAGGTTTATTAAACCTAGACTTAGTGAACCTAAATTATGCACCATGTCTAGGCCTCTTCAGATGAGCCACATCCTTTACCTTAGTCTAATTTTGTGGACGGGAACGAAACGCTTTACAAACCCTAATAGTAATTATAATAACGGAGAGGAACAGTAATATACATATAAGAATAGTCAGGACCCACATGATCCATTTTTTAGATTGGTGCTTCGCAGTGAAGAAGTAGGGCTGGTCCTGTGTAAGAGGAAAAGTCAATAATTAGGACCACTAAAAACCATCCATCAGCCCACCTATATCTGGTCCCCAACCTGAAAGAGTACTTTTCTGTAGACATGTCAGTGTAATCTCACATCAACTCTACATATCAGGGGATAAAGGTTACAGACCTCACACCAAAAAGCCTGGAAGGACTTTCTCTTCATATTTATTATTTTCTACTCCACACTACTGTGCTTTCTTTTCTCTGGTAATATTAGGTGTCCTGTTAAATTGTTCCCAAGCCTGACTCTACTTTCACTCTCAGAGAAGCAATGTTAGCAAACAGGCACATTTCAGAGGAGGAGATTGAGTCAGGGCTGAGGAGGGGAAAGGACAGACAGCAGACTCCAATCAGGTGTAACTGTGCTAAGTGTAGTTGTCTATGGAAAGTCATACTGGGCTTGTAAGGCAGACAACATGCTACGAGGCAGTAAATAGAGACAGGGAAAGGGCTCAGGATAGGATAAGGGAGAAAGATCAAAACAGACAGGGACAAACATGGGCTCTTGTGGGAGTCAGATCCAGCCACAGAAGCACAGGGTCTGTCCTGTGATGGAGGAATATTGGCCTCCTTTAGGACTCCCTAAAAAGCTGTAGATACCAAGGAAGGTTTTCAAGCAGCCTTGGCAAGACTGGAGTTAGTCACTTCTGGCAATGATATGAGATGAAAGGAAGACAGAAGAGAACCTTGCAGTTCAAACCTCGTGGCAGAGTGTTTTTTCCAGAAAGCACTCTTTTAAGATTCTGGCTGGTCAGAATGTTAATGTGGATTTTTATCAATGGTTTATGCAATGACAGAAAGGACCAGGGACTGGCAGAAATAAAAGGTTAAAAAGGCCCCAAAGAAAGACAGCCTGCATCTTAGCCTATATTTTTTACTTGATTATTCCAAATCCCTAGTAGACTGTTTTTCCAGAGTGAGTGTAAGACAGAGGATGCTTGGGTCGCTATGTGGCCTTATGGCTGGACTTGCCTATGTAAACTTTATGCCTCTCTGAGAGACTATCTTCACCCTCATTGAGATTATATGTTCTCTCTTCTACCTTACCCTGCTACCCAACCATGAGAAATTGACAACTGTTCTGACAATGAGGAGAAAGCAAGTGGTAAGGGGTAATTGAAGAGTTGAAGATAAAGTCTCCTGGGGTTTGCTTTGTGCCAGTAGGAGGTGGTGATGTTCCCTCTAAGAACTCCAAGCCTCTTCCAGACCAGCTATGTTGGACTTATACTCACCTTACTGGGGCACTTGAGTTTATCTCGACTCTTTGACCAATCAATGGATGTGGTCTTAAAGCCAACAGGTTCCAGCTGGAGAGAGAAACAGGACAGTTGATTCCCTCAAAAAAAGATAAAGTCAGGGAGCTCAGTCTGTTCCATGTGTTTGCAAGGTCAGTGCAAAGATATCAAAATCTTGGGGTAAAAATGTATGTATGTATGTATGTATGTATGTATGTATGTATGTATGTATGTATGTATATATAAACCCTTCACCAGTGTAACATTCCCATCACCAATATCCCAAGTGTCCTTCCTCCCCACCCCACCCTGGCTGGTACTCTAGACAGGCATTCTACTTCCCTCATTCATTCACATTTTGTTATGAACAGTACTCAGTGTAATTATTTCCGTGACTGCACTAAACAATCCCTATGGTGGGCTCATGTCAGGAGCTGGATCCTTCAGTCCTCCTCTGAGAATTTTGTCTCTGAGAATCATTAAACAAACTTTTTCATTTTTCTCAAAACCCATAGATGAGTGAGACCATTCTGTATTTATCTCTCTCCCTCTGACTTATTTCACTCAGCATAATAGATTCCATATACATCCATGTGTAGAAAAATTTCATGAATTCATCTCTTCTGATGGCTGCATAATATTCCATTGTATATATGTACCATGTTTCTTTAGCCATTTATCTATTGAGGGGCATCTAGGCTGTTTCCAGAGTCTGGCTGTTGTAAACTGTGCTGCAATGAATATAGGTGTGAGAAAGGGATTTTTGTATTGTATTTTTGTGTTCCTAGGATATATCCCTAGGAGTGGTATAGCTGGATTGCATGGGAGCTCAACTTTCAGCTTTTGGAGAAATCTCCCTATTGCTTTCCACAAAAGTTGGACTAGACGACATTTCCACCAGCAGTGAATAAGAGTTCCTTTCTCTCCACATCCCCGCCAGCACTGCTTGTTCTCATTCTTTCTGATGTGTGCCAAATCTCTGTGGCATGAGATGGTACCTCATAGTTGTTTTGGTTTGCATCTCCCTGATGATTAGTGATGTGGAGCATTTTTGATGTGCCTTTTAGCCATTTGTATTTCTTTTTTGTCAAAGTGTCTGTTCAGTTCTTCTCCCCATTTTTTGATGGGGTTAGATAATTTTTTCTTGTAAAGTTGTGTCAGTGCCTTGTATATTTCAGATATTAACCCCTTATCTGATGGGTATTGGGTGACTAGTTTCTCCCACTCAGTAGGTGGCTCTTGTATCTGGGGCACTATATTCTTTGAGGTGCAGAAGCTTCTCAGCTTCTGCGAGAAAAAAGAAAAAAAAAGAAAAGGCCTCCCAATGCTTACCACAGGTTGTGTTCTTTACACTGACTGTATAGAAAGATTAGGCACAGTAAATGCTCCCCATAGACACCTCAGACCAGGCCCTTTGCCTGGTCTGTATTGTGAATGGGGGGACAAAAATGTGTATTTGCCTTAGAGATCACAGAGTTCTAAGTCAACAAGTAGATCAGAAAGCAAATAGGAACAAGCTGAGACCAGGGTCTGTACCAGGAATTTAACCATGAAGACTCAGATTTCTAGGAGAGGATGTATGTATGCACAATCTTCAAAAATGGACGTGAGTACAGTCACCATTGTATTTTATTAAATAAGGTGTTTGATAATTGTATTTTCAGGATCAATCTGAAGTCATTTATTAATGACCCTTTTGTTACATTCCTCCTAAGCTTTTTCAAGGAATTTTTAGATTTAGGGGGCCGTTCAAATACTTTTTAGGGGCCAAAAGTGGCCAATTCTAGTAATACAGGGTCAAGCAGCCTAAGTCTCATGGGAGAGGATTGACTATGGAAATGTGGCATTATTTAGGCCCACTGACTTTTGGGTACAGGGAAGCTTTTCCTGAAACATTTTAGGAGCAATAAGAATCCAGAGGCCATTCAGCTCCTTAGGGAGGCTCTGGGTGGGGCTCTGAACTTCTGGCCTCCCAGCTTCTTGAAGGATCTCTCCTTTCTGGGAGCCGGGAGTCTAGCAGGAGGAGGTCTGGCAGGCCCCCGCCATGCCGGAGGCCTGCTTGACCAGGCCTGGTGGAGGTGCGGGACTTGGGTAACCCCAGCACCCCTCTACTGCCTTGCTCCAGATCTCCAGGGCTTTCCCAGGCCACATGCCTGGGCAAGCCGGTGAGTTGGGTCCCTTGGTGGAGCTTGAAGGTACCCTAGGCCTTCCCCCATTATCCATTCAGCTCCTTAGGGAGGGTCTGGGTGGGGCTCTGAACTTCTGGCCTCCCAGGTTCTTGAAGTCACTGGTAATCTCTGTCCAGTCTATATTTTCAGAATCGCGCGGGGGCTATTGCACAAGAAACATTAATATTACTCACACAAGAAACATTAATAGTACTCACACAAGAAACATTAATAGTACTCACACAAGAAACATTAATAGTACTCACACAAGAAACATTAATAGTACTCACACAAGAAACATTAATAGTACTCACACAAGAAACATTAATAGTACTCACACAAGAAACATTAATAGTACTCACACAAGAAACATTAATAGTACTCACACAAGAAACATTAATAGTACTCACACAAGAAACATTAATAGTACTCACACAAGAAACATTAATAGTACTCACACAAGAAACATTAATAGTACTCACACAAGAAACATTAATAGTACTCACACAAGAAACATTAATAGTACTCACACAAGAAACATTAATAGTACTCGCTATCATTGAATTATGTTTTTATGTATGCAGAATGTCCATTTTGTACTCTGCCCTTTTGCATACCCCTTCATAAGTTCATATTTCTCTTTAACTTCTTTAATTCCTATCATCATTACTCCTCATTTACCCTTTCTAACTTAAGTACTGTAGAGTCCTAAGTCACAGACCAAAGTGGTGCCCTGGAGTTAACACTCACCCAACTATTTTAAAAGGCATAAAAAAGACACTTATATGTTTTCAACATTTTATGGGTGTTTTCTTTGATGTCTATAAACTTTTGCTGAATATTTTCTTATACAGTGACGATCCCCCCTCCCATGTTTTTTATCTTCTCTTTGTGAACTGCTCAATATGGAATTTGTTGTGAAAGAATTCCTCAGTTTAATACTTATGTTTGAACCAAGTCATGGGTCTTGTTGGAAATATTCTTACGACCCCATATATCTGATAGCACCACATGGCTTTATTTCTTGTTTGCTTAGGCACACTAAAATGGGAAAATACTATACAAACCAATAGGTTCTTATCTAATAGAGATGGAAACACACAAATCTTGTAGTGCAATGAGACCTTACACCCTGAACATTGACATAAAGACCAGGCAGAGGCCTCAGAAGAATGGGCATTCTCCATTCACCCCTTGATCTACAGAAGACATTTACAAAACATCCAAGGTTGTATATAACATCACCTGGTGGCATTCCTGTACCAGGGAAGACCCTACAGCTGCTCTGACATCTATCTACTCAAAAGAAACACTCCTTAACACTGAGAAGACAACAAGAACAATGACCTGCTTACTGGACAGGGCTTGCTGTATTGCCCCTTAATTGTGAGGTTTGTCTATAACATCACCTGGAAGCAATCCTCTACCACGGAAGACCCTACCACTGCTCAGACATCGTCCTGCTCAAAAGAGACTTCCCTTAACACTGAGAAGACTTAACAACAACAACCTGCTTACAGGACAGGGCTTCCTGCATTGCCCTTTCATGGTGAGGTGAAACGAGAAGACACTCCACATCATGACTTCAATGTAGGACATGCGGATTCCAGAATCTTTAATACAGAAACATGATACCAACAACAGAGACTGTGTGAAAAGTGTGTTGGCACTACAGACAATGTCTTGGATCGGACGATAACTTGCCTGAAGCCTAGAGCTGGTCTTATGCCAGGAAACTTCAGGGATAGGATCTCTTTGTATTTAGGCCAAGGTTATTCCTTTCCATGCCTCTCATATTTTGGTGGGCCTATGCAAACAACAATTGCCACTTTAACAACATTTTTACTGTGCTCCTTTGACTCTAATCCTTAAAACGCACCCACTTAAAATTTGAGGTTAACTTAAGCTAATATTCATGTACATGGAAATGTAAAAAATACTATGCCTCTAATGTTAAAGGAGTTACATAAGTTTGATGGCTTTAGATTGCCTTGTGTGCTGTTAAGAAATATTATAATGTGCTACAATCTGGGGACTTGAGGGACAAAATAATTGCACATGGATTCCGTTTTATTTTATCTTAACGTTCTTTGGCTTAAAGTTCAAAGTTAAGATATCAGCAAGGGGACTTCTTCTGAAAATTATGTTATGGGTGATTGTCCTTCCACTGTAACTTTACCTTGTCCTCTTTCTTTGCATCTTTTGTTCTCATAATTCAAAATTAAAAATTAAAAAATAAGAAATACATGGACTCAACCAATTGTACTTTCAAGCAATTATCACCTTCTTGAATATTAAACTATCAAAGTATCAAAAAAAAAAGAATCCAAGGGCCCGGAGAGATAGCACAGAGGTGTTTGCCTTGCAAGCAGCCGATCCAGGACCAAAGGTGGTTGGTTCAAATCCCGGTGTCCCATATGGTCCCCTGTGCCTGCCAGGAGCTATTTCTGAGCAGACAGCCAGGAGTAACCCCTGAGCAATGCCGGGTGTGCCCCCCCCCAAAAAAAAATCCAGAAAAACTTTTGATTATTACTGGATACAAAAACCAAGCCAAGAATCTTCTGCCTTTCTTCCTTAATCAGCATATACACTGGTTGATGATCCTGTCATGTAGCCCACTCTGAGGGGGTGGAACACCACTGGGCACTTCTCTGAGTATTGAGCTTCTGCCCATTCTGTGATTTGCTTCAATGCATATCATGAACTAGTCAGCTCCTGATCTCAAGGTTAGGACAAAAAAGGAAGAGAAAGGTGATCTGCTTACTACTGACTACTCTGAGCCCATGATTTTGCTTTTTCTTATTGCAGAGCACTTTTTGTGAGTCTCATTGTGACAAGGGAAGAGGAATGCTTGTCATGTTATGGGAGAAATACCAGTGTGAAGGGGACACATCAGCTCAGACTAGACCTGCATAATGTAAACTGTATGGAGTGGGGCAAGACAGTGAACTAACATAAGTTAAGGGCAACATTATACTGTGTGTTAGCAAAGCCACCTTGGAATAGTTGAGCATAAAGGAAAGGATGAAAGTTAAGCATCAGTCAAGAGTAGCTTCACAATAATTCCTCTATTTTCTTAAAGCTGATGAAGAGTAATTCTTATGATCATTTCATTCCTAGTGACAAAACAGGCAGACCACATAGGATATGCTGAGGAGGTCAAACAGAAAACAATTGGTAGCATCTAACTCTATATTCTTTCTCTGTGTTCTCAGGAACTACCTTATCTGATACCTCCTGTCATTTATTTGGCTTCTCATATTCTCTCCAGGATTTTTCTCATCAATGCTATCAATTCCAACATGAGCTATTATTGGTCCCCAGGAAACTTCCCAACCTCTTCTAATACCCATTTTGATTCAATATTAGTCTCCATCACTTGACTCAAGTTCAGGTAAATGTCACTAATGGCAGCCATATGTCATATCCATGTCATAACTTCTCCTTCTGTATTCAACTCATCCAACATTTCAGCCTCATATACATAGGTCTATTCTCTCCAAAGTAGTGTTGTCATCTCTGAAGACTAAATATCCTCAATTTTGCCTTTGTTCTTCATTTGCTACTCATGGCAAAAGTGACAATAAGCATTCCAAAACTTACTTGGAATGAGTCAGGGCTCGCCTAATAGAGTAAGGAATCTAAAAATGTAAATGAGAGCTGAAAATGCAGTTACAAAATAAAAACATTATGGCACCAAATGATTTAATCAATCTCATAGTCTCACCAATATACAGTGCCTTAAGTAACCAACCGACACTGAGTGATAGTATTATAAAACAAGTCAACTCAAATTTCTGCTGTTTAAACTTCTAAACAACCAAGGTAAATGCAAGTTCAATAGTCAAGGCTAGAAAATGATTAAGAAAATAAAAAAAAGGAAATGATGAAGAACAAAAATGTTATGTGATCATCAGTAGAGAATAATACATACATTTCAAATGGAAACAAATTTCAAATGTGAAGGCACATTTTGGGACCAGGCCAAAGAAGACTGTGTAAAATAGAGTGGGCAACTTCCCTCTCTGGGGTGTTCTGCATTCCAGACAGAACAATTCATAAATACCACTATGGTTACCTATCATAGTTTTTAAAAGTCATTGTGCCCATCCTCAGTGCAAAGAGATCCAAAATATGTAACCAATAGATATTAAAGAAAAGACGACTGGATAGAGAAATTGATAAAAAAAAACATATACAAACACTAGAGTATTCAGTAAGATGAAAAAGCTATCATGCTGTGAGCTGTTGCATGAGTTGAACTAGATGGAATCATTTGGGTAAAGATTTACAGTCAGTCTAGAATGGAAATAGAAAGACTTGTGTCATTTATGTATTATTGAGAAACATAGAGTGAAACAACAATTCACCAAAAGCAACAGAACTGGAGGATTGGTTTAGAGATCAGAGATTACGAGGCAGAGTAGGGCAGTATGAGAGGAGGCCTTAATCCTATATTTGAAGTATGTGGTCATTCTGGTGGTGTGTGTGATGCTTGAATCATGTGCATTAATGTATCAACCTTATTGTAAACCATGGTACTTTCATAAAAATGAAGAAAAATTTTAATTTGTATTCTTTTCTGTCTGTTCTTTCAGGGACTTCCCTGTTGGCTTTGTGATTTGGGATAAGACATCTGTAATTGACTTCTACATGTTCTAAATTTCCATCCCAAACCAATCCCCTCTCTGAGCTTCTGCTTCATATACTTGATTGTTTTCTGGACACAGGATTCCCTTCTATCTGAACAGACAGCATTATTTCATATGTTTTCACGGGTGCTGTGGGAAAATGAAAGCTATGGTCTATTCTCCACATAAGTGAATGGCCGTAGCTTCCTAGTTTTAGAGATGGTGCGTGGTGTGAGAAATTGAACCACTGGCAGAAGTATTAAAGGAATCTCCTATTTAGAGTGCTCCACAATACACTTGTGACTTTCTATTTCTCCATGCTCCATCCAATATGGCACAAATGTCCCTGTTTTCATTAGGATCTCATCATGATTTAATCAAAAATGCAATCTGATATTATTGTCTTTCAATAATAGGTGATCCTTTAAGTGATATCTCTTTACTTCCTTCAATTTATCTCTATTTAGCTAGAGCTAGAAAAGGTAGTGGGGCACCTTGCAGCCTTGTCTGATTATTCATATCAGTTTGAAGCTGCCCCCAGTATGAGTGTCAATTGCATGTGTTCAGGGGTATGTGTGTAATATCCATTGGGAAGGTGGAAAGACAAGTCCCAGGTAAGTAATGAAAAAGAGAAACCTCACTGCAGAAAGATTGACAGAATTTCCTTCCTATCCAGGAGTTTCCAACTGCATGTCTGAGGTGACTCCTAGGTTACTGAGGTCAAATACCAGGAGGCTGGGTATGTTCTGTGAAATTTTCTGGCCTTTCATCATTAGGGCTGTTTGACCTTGGTAAAACAAAGTTGTGGCTCAGTCTGGATTTCCTTTTGTGTGAGCTTTGTGGTTGTTTGGAACATAGTTTTCATGTCTTCAAAACCTTTCTCTTGTGGAAACTTTATGTCATGCTTATCCAGGAGTGAATCCAGATGATAAATTTCCAATTTATAGAGATGAGACATTACTATTGTGTGTGACTTTAAGTAAACATGTATTTATGTGTATGTATTTGTCTGTGGGGGTCATTGTGCTTGAACCATACTCAGGAGTGTTCAGGACATGCCTTGAAATGTTTAGGAGACACCCTTGGCTATTCTCAATAAACCTAGTTGCTGGAACTTGCTTTGAAATGGGTCATTGACAGACCATGTGGCCTCCTGTAATACAAGTGTCTTACTTCCTATACAGTTTCTCCTTAAGCAGACACTAGTTGGTGTTGTTTATTTTATTTCAATGAAAGCTCACATATGTAATATTGCACATTATATTGTTATTATTTACAAAATAATAATAATGAAGTGCTGGTGTGAAACTAACTTCACTTTGTGAAAAGGAACTAACTTCCATGTAAACAACATTGGGGATGTTGGCCTGAATCATCCTTGACTTTCCAGCTAGTTCCACCCTCCCACAACTTCTTCCAGTACGATCTGCCCACACAGGGAACCTTATTTTCTATGCCCTTTTCTTTTACTTTTAGGCTACAGTCACTGTGACTGGCTCTTGTATGACAGATCAAGCCTGAAAAGTGTCAAGATTGACATATGTAATCCTGGCGATCAACCCCAGGTAAGCTCTATGCAAAAAGATGCACTTACCTACTGTAATTCTTATCTGGCCTAAATTTATATGTGTTAGAAATGCATCCATATATGTCAATATGCAATTTATCATTCATTCGCATTGCTCTAGGCATTATAATAAGAAAGTTCACAGAACCCAGCCATCACTGGCAAATAAATAAGGAGTTTAATGCAGGGATACAGATGATGCTGCCATCACATTTTTTATAAAAATACTTTAAGAATTCAGGTGTATTTCTTTGTTTTTGTTGTTGTTGTTTTTGGTTTTTTGGGGGGGAACACACCCATTGACGCCAGGTGTTACTCCTAGGTATGTTCTCAGATATTGCTCCTGACTTGGGGGGACCATATGGGATGCCAGGGGATCCAACCGCGGTCCGTCCTAGGCTAGCACTCACAAGGCAGATGCCTTATCTCTAGCGCCACTGCTCCAGCCCCATGAGTTCAGGTATATTCGTGTTGAAGATATCATCAGGAGAGAAATAAATAGTTCTCTGAAAACAAATTGCTGGACATAAATTTCAACGTCTTTAAAAATTTATTGTTCCCTCAAATTGTTTTTAAAACCCTAATGAGTTAATGTGAAGCCAAAATTGAGACCTGATATATTATCTGTGATGATCATACATAAAGGTGACTGAGTAACAAACTAACATCACATGATATCTGAGGAGAGAAAGATTATATTTTCAGAGGGTGTACACAGCAATAGGGCATACAACAAAGGAAAAATCAGAATAAAAAATACAAGCATTGCCTCATGCTGTGATGTTTTTAGACTTTGGGCTAGTCTCTAGAGTCGCTACTGGTTGACCCTGTATGGTTTTGATCTAGATTTATCCTTGGGAACAAACAGCCTTCATAGCGTAATGTAGCTATGGAAGCAAGAGAATTTCACCAAGGATGGCTCCCAAGACACCCAGAAATGGCAGTATGACCCAAGTATTCCCCAGCAGGTAAGATAAGGTGTGTATCACTAAGTTTGTGACTTTGACACTCAGCAATATTGGTCACTGGGGGAAATCCCATCTACCTGTGTGGGTAGCTCCTCAATCTGCACACTCACCATGTTGTTCCAGAGAGCAATGGCCATTTGATTCTGCATAAGGGATGAGAAGTATTGGCAATCCATAGTTACGTAGGAACGGAAATCTTCCTGCAAGAAAAGGAAAAGAAATTATCTCCCAAAAAGAAGGATCTCCTTCTCAACACCTTGCTGGTTCCAAGGCATTTTCTGATGAATACTTTGTGTCTTGCTATGATTTTGTTGGTGGATAAATTTGCCACCTTGGAATTTATTTAAATAGATGGAATCGTCAGGATGTTCAGAAATCTATCCCAAGCCATTTTTATCACCTTTTGTCACCCCCGATCACAAAAAATGTATCAGAGGAGAGGTTTTAGTCAATTTAAAGCAATAAATATAGAAGATCACATAAACTTTCAGAAGCTTGGTCACTGCTAATTTCCTCCCTTTTATTCCCATGAAGCAGCAAGAATGAGTATGGATAGGGTTAGCAATTAGTCATAGAATATAGCCATGGCATGATTGAGAGAAGATTGTCTCAAAAACCTCAAACTAATTAAAAAAAGCATACATTTTGGATACAACTTATAGATACAAGAATGGAAGAATATATTTTAGTGATTCTAGCATCAGTTCAGAAGTTAAAATCCCTCTAGAGAGGAAAATCTCAAGAAGGAACAGAGATTTTTATTAGAACATAAAAGTGCACCAACTAACATTCAAAACTTTTCCTCGACAATGACCCCAAAATTATTCCTAACACAAAATACCATGATTTGAGTGTAAAGTTGTAAAACCAACTTTCCAAAGTATAATAATAGCATCTACACCCACCCCTCAAATTTTGGATCTGAAACATCTTTATTTTAATATAAGTGGTCTCAGTTATCTCCCCTCTAGAGAAGTTCACATATATCCTTGAACAAATTACTGTATTTCCTTTAGCATAATATCTAAATAATACTGTTTTAATTTTACTACACTACACCTCCTGAAATTTTTTTAGAGAGGGAAACAGATGGAACTGTGAAGAACCTGGACAAAGGTCAGCAATTATTTTCATTTGTCTTTAAAGAGAAATCATTTTACACTTAAATTCCATAGTTTCTCAAGACATTTGGCATTGGTAATTAATTCCCATGACATGTTGTTTAAAAGTTAGATTCACGTAAAATATGAAAGCTGCCAAATGGAAGTGCTAAGATGCAACAACTTGTGTCTCACAAGTGCTCCCGGAAGACTTGATCTGATCCTCCTAGGCACTACCCTGAGTGACCACGTTAAGTATACAGGGAAGCTGTAGATTCCACTCTCCGTGCTATTACCTCTTTTCCCACCACTTCATATAAATCACCTGCAACACCAAAACATCAAAACTCCATAGATACCCAAAACAGAAAAAAGGAGAGAGAGCCAGAATAAAGAACACTAGGAGGGATTCTCAAGACAAAAATTTTTAAGCCAGTCCCCAGAATATTATGATGGAGAACAAAGACATGGCCTGTAGAGGGGTCTACTCATGTCCTCTCAGAACCACCAAGACATACTCTATGCAGCAAAGTAGACTTTCTGAAGAATGGCTGTGACACCACCACGAAGTCTTCACGTGATTCAAAGTATGGGCTGAAGGAAATTTTGTAGGCAACTTCCTAGAAGTGGAGAAAAGGCAGCTTAACCCCGCTGGCCTGGCTGCATAAACATCTTCAAATTCTGATCACTGAAATGGACAGAGACTTGCCAACCACCATGATAGCAACAAGAATATATGGGTATCTCCATGGTTAAATAACCTCTGCACCACCCAGTTAGGTTATCAATGGAAACCAATGCTAAATTCTCCCTTCTCTGGTGGCAAAGATACTGTCTAAAATATAGGGTTGTACATCAATTGTGGGATAAATCTCAAAACCAATACCCAATGCCCCATGATCTGTGGATGAATACACTTGGTCAGGTGACATAATAAGAACTATCAACTGGATATGCTCATCTGCGAGAGAGGGTGCATGTCTGAAAACTGAAGATCCACCTCACAGTTTTGGGTCAGTGCCTATAGATGAGGAGATATTGGTAGGGGAGTGGATTAAGTGGGTGCTGATTGTAGAGCAAAATATGAGAACCTGACCATGAGTTTGAGAGACTGTGCATGTCAGGAGGTGAAGGGCTCTTAGGAAAAAAGGTTAGAGTAGAGAAGACCTGAGAGGGAACAAAGTTGGTGAGAACAACACGTCAGATGTAAGTGGAAGGAGACCCTCAGAGAAATGTAGGGCATTACTCCCTCCTATAATAAGGATCTTTTTTTTTCCAGAGCACATCCATTTGGTGCTCAGGGGTTACTCCTGGCTAAGCGTTCAGAAATCACCCCAGGCTTGGGGGGACCATATGGGAAGCCGGGGGATCAAACCGCGGTCCTTCCTTGGCTAGCGCTTACAAGGCAGACACCTTACCTCTAGCGCCACCTCGCCGGCCCCAAGAATCTTTTTTTAAATTATATTGACCAATAAATTGACTCATAAATTGACCAATGGGGATTCTCCAATTATCTCCGCTGAGATTTCACCCCTTCTCTCTCCAGGACTGGTGCTTTACTACCTGGGAAAATATTTCAGGAGCCTGTACTTGCCTTTAGAACTGCCTAGTTGTATGTAACTCACCCCCAATTTCACACAGGACTTAGGAAATTTTGTCAGAAGATAATTAGGGAATACATTGAATTCCTCAGGGTTCACCTGAAAGTATGTAATTATTTCCAACAATTCTTCCTTAATTTCATCTCCCATGCTGCGAAAACAAGGACAATTTCTGTGAAAGAAGAGAAGTTCTTAAGAGAGATGTATACACATGAACCCCCACATCCATCCTTGCTCAGTTATGAAGATATTTCAATGAATAAAGTCAGGGCTACAGTATCCAACGAGTACTTCTTTCTGTTGTACGTGTTGGTACCTAATGCCAACCCTTTCAAGAAGGATTCTCATGGAAGAGTTTATGTTGGTTAAGAGGTTTATAATGATTCTGAATATTGTTACATATTCCAGACTCAAAGCTCTACCTGCTTTGGACTTTGTTAAAACATCCATTGTGGGGAGTTTCTTGGGATTCATGAGACAATCAAATATCCTGAGATACCTAATAAAGCATGTACCTAGACTCACTGAGAGTGTAGAAGTCATGCATATTCTCTAGCTACTGGCATTGCCAAGGGAATGGTGATGGGGCAATTCCTAGCAAGAATCAGAAATGTGTGACCACTTTCCCAAAATGTCCACTGGACCTAGATGCAAATAAAATCTGAAACAGATCTTTTGCCACAGAAGCTGACAGCTTCCTCCATAGATCTGCTATGATATAAACTAAAGCTCCCAAAGGCCTTTTCATTCTTCCCATCATAATCTTAGTTTTGAGTCAGTATCCAAGAAATCACCTCATCCCCAATATAAATACTTCTATTGACAAATGCTCTGGCTTGATACATGCAATTTCCTGACACCTCTCTTATGCCTTGAATCACAAGCATTAACAGATTAACAGACATAAAGGCCTTGTTTCTCGGTGTAAAGAGTGACCTACTCCAAAAGACGGAACCAGGATCCTGTTACAAAAGCTTGGATGGACTGCCCTCCCTGTGTTCTACACAAATATTTTCCTTGCTATTAGATAATAGAGACTTGTCCCATGCACAATATTCTTTTCTGGAGCATTTGTTCTGGGACTCACTTTACTGTAACTAAACTGGATTCAAAGAAATGAGGTGACTTATAGTCATTAAAATGGCAAAACAGTGCCCAGGAAATTGGCCAATGACCAATTGGCCAATCACTCCAGGCTGAACTGTCCACATCAGTCTCATCTTGGGGATTTCAGTTTTTCATGATTCATGAGCTGTCTACTTACAGAGGACTTTTGGCACAGTGTTTTTCTCGTTGAGGGTAAAATGAAGTCACATCCATTACCTCCACCAAGTTGATGAAAACCTTTGGAAGCTGTGGGAACATAAGGGGACTATCTGATTCCACACTGGTTGTGAAGAAAGCAGTGATGATGACTCGAAGGATCCTGAAGTTTATCCAAAACCCAAGTGCCACTTCCCAGACTTACCCTCATTATTATATCGAAGCTCAAATAAGGGAATTGTCTCCCATAGAGTTCCCATGCGTGTGAGTCTCTTGAAGCACCCCAGGCAAGCTGACTTGACAACTCAAAAATGTAGTCTGATTTACTTAGAATAAGTCCACCTCCTCCAATTTAACTGGGGAGCACAGTGAAACACTGTAGCTGCCTCCTCCCATTCAAACCAAGTAACTGTTGACAGTGGGATTTAGGCTCAGCTGGCCTCTCACTAACCTGCTGGCTTAGAGCATTCCGGGGATAAAGCCCATAGGATGAAGCAAGTTTTGGGAAAGCATGGCCTCTAGATATAATTTGTTCATACCCTCATGTAAAAGATGTGAAGTGTTTGATTCATATATCTGATGAATTTCTCCTTTGCTTTTGGATCCTGTAAATAAAAAGAAGTTTGTCTCAAACTACTTTGTTCCCACAAGAGATGATGAAAATAGTGGTCCAGAAGCAAACACAGAATTACTTTAGATGACCAGAGGTTAGTAAAGTTGGTATGGAGGTATTTTATACCAATGGAACACTAAACTCTATTTTTGCTTTTTGTGGCACCAAGACTCAACCTGAACCATACATAGATATCCCTGCTCCCTTGTATCTCATGCCCAGTATTATAGTCAGACAGTCCTGGAGTCCAGATTCATTAAATCTATCTGTAATTGATGTTAGCCTTATTGAAAATAATGGAGTCCAACTGACCATGTTCCAATTGCTCTCAGCTTTGTCACATACTGGCCCCTTTGTGGGACATTTGTTGCTCATCTATCCCCCTAAATCTTTGTTTGTTTTGATTCTGTCCTAGAAACTACTCTTCTGGTCCACTTTTAAATGAAGATAAATATTTTTTATATTTTATTTAAACACATTGATTACATACATGATTATGTTTGGGTTTCAGTCATGTAAAGAATACCACCCATCACCAGTGCAATATTCCTATCACCAACATCCCAAATCACTCTCCACCCCACCCAACCCCCGCCTGTACTCTAGACAGGCTTTTATTTCCCTCATACATTTTCATTATTAGGACAGTTCAAAATGTAGTTATTTCTCTAACTAAACTAATCACTATTTCTGGTGATCTTTCTAAGGTGAGCTGTAACTTCCAGCTCTTTTCTCTTTTGTGTCTGAAAATTATTATTGCAAGAATGTCTTTCATTTTTCTTAAGACCCATATATGAGTGAGACCATTCTGTGTTTTTCTCTCTTTGACTTATTTCACTCAGCATAATAAAGTCAATGTACATCCATGTGTAGGAAAATTTCATGACTTCATCTCTCCTAACAGCTGCATAATATTCCATTGTGTATATGTACCACAGTTTCTTTAGCCATTTGTCCGTTGAAGGGCATCTTGGTTGTTTCCAGAGTCTTGCTATGGTAAATAGTGCTGCAATGAATATAGGTGTAAGGAAGGGGTTTTTGTATTGTATTTTTGTGTTCCTAGGGCATATTCCTAGGAGTGGTATAGCTGGATTGTATGGGAGCTCAATTTCCAGATTTTAGAGGAATCTCCATATCGCTTTCCATAAAGGTTGAACTAGACGGCATACCCACCAGCAGTGGATAAGAGTTCCTTTCTCTCCACATCTCCGTCAACACTGTTTATTCTCATTCTTTGTGATGTGTGCCATTCTCTGTGGTGTGAGGTGGTACCTCATAGTTGTTTTGACTTGTATCTCCCTGATGATTAGTGATGTGGAGCATGTTTTCATGTGTCTTTTGGCCATTTGTATTTCTTCTTTGTCAAAGTGTCTGTTCATTTCTTCTCCCAAATTTTTGATGGGATTAGATGTTTTTTTTTTTCTTGTAAAGTTCTGTTAGTGCCTTGTATATTTTGGAGATTAGCCCCTTATCTGATGGGCATTGGGTGAATAGTTTCTTCCACTCAGTGGGTGGCTCTTGTATCCTGGGCACTATTTCCTTTGAGGTGCAGAAGCTTCTCAGCTTAATATATTCCCATCTGTTTTTCTCTGTTTTCACTTGCTTGGAGAGTGCAATTTCCTCCTTGAACATGTCTGTAGTCTCAATGTCCTGGAGTGTTTTGCCTATGTGTTATTCTATATAACATATGATTTTGGGTCTGATATCGAGGTCTTTAATCCATTTCTATTTTACCTTCGTACATAATGTTAGCTGGGGGGTCTAAGTTCAATTTTTTGCAAGTGGCTAGCCATTTGTGCCATCAACACTTGTTGAAGAGGCTTTCTTTGCTCCATTTAGGATTTCTTGCTCCTTTATCAAAAATTAGGTGATTGTATGTCTGGGGAACATTTTCTGAGAATTCAAACCTATTCCACTGATCTGAGGGCCTGTCCTTATTCCAATACCATGCTGTTTTGATAACTATTGCTTTGTAGTACAGTTTCAAGTTGGGGAAAGTAATTCCTCCCATATTCTTTTTCCCAAGGATTGCTTTAGCTATTCGAGGGTGTTTATTGTTCCAAACTAATTTCAAAAGTTCCTGATCCACTTCTTTGAAGAATGTCATGGGTATCTTTAGAGGGATCACATTAAATCTGTATAATGCCTTGGGGAGTATTGCCATTCTGATGATGTTAATCCTGCAAATCCATGAGCAGGGTATGTGTTTCCATTTCTGCTTGTCATCTCTTATTTCTTGGAGCAGAGTTTTATAGTTTTCTTTGTATAGGTCCTTTTCTTGAGACTTATGCCAAGCATTCCACCTAGTCTTTTGAGTCAGGTCAGAATCCTTCTGATGAAGAAAATACAAGCTTTCCTCAATTAAGACAAGTGGTGGTGTGTCCCAAGTCACAAAATGCCATAGTCTAAAAGTCTAAACATATTTGCTCTGAGAAGCACAGTTAGAAACAGACTTCACAGGTAGGAGACCAAGGTGAGAAATAATGCATGCCAAACTGATAGCTAAGACCACCTCTGCTTTGCACAAAGAACCACCCCTCAGTAGAGTGGAAGACAAATAAATCTGATATTCTAGAATAGGGTTTCATGCCTCTCTTGCCACCAGTGACTCTCCCAAGCTGGAGGCCCTGGCTTGGTTAATGAGTAGTATAAGCTAATTGCTTCTTAGCTGCCCATTGAGGTTTCTCAGGGTCCTACCTGATCTGTACAGTAATCACACAAATCATTGATCCCAATGAAGATTGTGATCAGCTTCCAGTCGTTGTCCATATCAATATTCTGAAAAAGATAGGAAACTAAATTTAGACTCAGGGAGGAAAGTGTCATCAACCTCAGATCAGCTACTCCTCTTAGAGCCCAACTCCTTTTATACAGACCTCCCACAAGTCAGTTGCAAGTTGCCAGAGGAAGGAACCAGCCATTCAGGGGCTCACATTCTGGGGGTAATTGAGGCTAAAAGACTTCATTTCAAATTACCAGAAAGATAAAATAAGACAATCCCTGGCACTCAGAACTATGTCAGACCAAAATGTAAGTGCTCAGTGAAAATGATTATTGATATAAAATAGAAAGATTAAAAGTGGTATGGAACTTTCGTAAGATGATGCTGAGATCATAAATATAGTCATTTGCTGTACAGAAGCCAAGGTGGGAACCAGATCGAGAATTCAGAAGCCAAGCCTTAGATATTTAGTCACATGGTTTTCCTGCTCTTTGGGGAGGCACACCTGACAATGCTCAGGGATTCTCCCTGGCCATATTTGACTACCATCTGCAGTGCCAAGTATCAAAAAGAAAGATGCTCATAGGAACTCCCTCATCCTGGTACTAGGAACGAGGAACAACACAAGAGAAGCTGTATAAATAAGTAGTTATATGACTTCATGTGACAGTTCAGTATGGATAAGGACTGTTTATTTCTTTTGAAATTTAATAAAAAAAGTTCTTGCAGAGTCCTGCGACTTTGTCTATGAGAACTATAAACCTATAGAACAGATGTATAATAATATTACTAAGCTAAAATTTAAATCAATTTTTAAGAAAATTTTAAAGAAAAGTTGGAGTGTGAAGAATTAATGAACTAACCTTCACCAAAACATAACTCAACATCTTCTGTGTTCCAGATGCAAAGTCCCTGAGCTATTTCTGGACAGAGTCTTTTACATCTGAATCTAAGCAGAGGGAGACTCTGCATTCAATGGGGGCTTTTATTGGGAAACTTTGAGGAGCCTATTTCTGTCACCATCCAAACCAAAGTCCTTCCATGAGTTGGAGACCAAAACTTGTGCAATTAAGAAAGCTTGCCATGTTCTGCCATGAATGTTGGTCAAATTCAATGAGGAAGAAGGAGGAAGGTGAGAGGAAAATGCTAGTTTGAGTGGCCAGGGCTGCCATGAGAGAACTCTGGGAAGTCAGCTACTGGAGAGAATATGAAGATCATTGATAATTCTTCATTTCTTTGTTCCTTTCTCCTTCACATGGTAGGTTTTGCCAGAGCCTGTCCAAGTGCCATTCTATAACATTTTTGGTTACTAAGACCCAACAAACTGTTGGTATTTTTGTTATCAGTTCTTGAAATCAGGACTGAGGGAATGTGTTGGTAACTCTAGGAACCAAGTACCTAAAGGAATGTACTTTTTCTGAAGCAATGGTGGCTTGGTACTCACAGAATCTAATTTCATTTTGTGTAATAGCTTATTGGCTTGTTCTGGCATGTCTCTGGGAAGAGAATGACAAGGGAATATTAGTATTGGTTCAGAAGCAAGCATTCAAATGAAATAATTTGCACCTTCTTGACAAAGATAAGAGTTTCAGAGCTGGTGAGCAGGACAGTCACTATGGACATAAGTCAGGGCAGAGTTCCCTATGACTGCTCACAAAACAAGCATTCCATTATTATTTTTATTAATTAACATTCACAAATATTACTTATAATGTTTTCTAGCATAAAAACATCTTATTAGAATTAAAGGACACATATTTTCATCTAACAATTCATATTTTCCTATATAATTTTAAAATTCTCTCCTGACTTTTACTAGATAGATGGAAAACTCCATTTCATGCAAAATTTCAAAAGAATAAGCATAGAATTCTTACTATTTATAAATTTCTCTATATGTAAATATGTTGTACAGTTTTTGGAAAAAACTGATCATCTTATTTTTTTTTTTGATGTCACATCTAGTGGCACACACGAATTACTCCTGGCTCTGTGCTCATAAATCATCCCAGTATGCTTCAGAGAACCATATGGGATGCTGGAAATCAAACATGGTGCCCTCCCCATCTGTGCTTTAGCTCCGAATGTTGATAATCTTATCGAAGATTGATAACTATGTGTAATTTCAGACATTTGGTTCTTTTGGTCTCTCTGTGTTTAGTTGTCACTTCCACCACAATAAAAATATTTTTCTGATATACTAGGAAGTTACAGAATAGGAAATAATAAATGGCCATGAATAAGTCCTGGATATTTTATCTAGAAGAATGATCTTACCTAGGGTTGAGAGTGGATGGAACATTCTAGGGGGCCAGAACAGCAGCACAGCGGTAGGGCGTTTGCCTTGAATGTGGCCAACTTGGGATCGACCTGGGTTTGATTCCTGTCATCCCATATGGTCCCATGAGGTTGCCAGGAGTGACTTCTGAATAGCCAGAAGTAACCACTGAGAGCAGCCGGGGATGGCCCAAAAACAAATAAAAAGATCACTCTAGAGGTAGAGTAAGTAGTTGAAATGATGAATTGCAAAATTAGTAGTACTGTAAATTATGGTATCTCAAAAATTGGTCACAAAAACTTTATTGATTATAAGCTCTAACTTGAATATAATGCCCAAGGATGGGATACTAGCTTTGATTATCTATGATGACAGAATCTTAAGAATGGAAATTAGAAAAATGGTTTGTCAGGGAAGAGATCAAAATCTTGTATAAAAGCTCCCTGACTCTGAAGATTTCTAGTCACTTATTAAATAGATATCCACAAGAATGTGGACATATGACTCTAAATAGGTGGGAACTATAGACCTGGAACACAGCAGACATTATGCATTTCCCATATAGTTCTCCAAGTGTCCCTTTCCCAAATCCTAAGTGGTCATAAGAACACAGGGTCAGAGTAAAGTATTAAGCCTTAAATACTGGCTTTTTTGATATCTTGAGATAGTCAACAAAATTTGAACTTCCTTATTATTCTTGCTAGATTCACTTCATGAAGTTGAGAGTTTGTATGAGCCAATATATAGAAGAGAAAAGCTCAGGAACAGTGAGTAATGCTGAACTACTCTATGACTGAGGCCTCTGTATCAGCTGGGGCAGACTACCAGATGCCTCCAACATCTGTTATCAGTCTAGCTCCTCCT